>NC_056729.1:65598226-65685726 GCF_019279795.1 Protopterus annectens | reverse complement strand
TTTTAGGAGTGAATAAACATGTTATTCTGCTTCAGCTATAGAGGACCAAATTAATGTTAGCTGTAATAGTGTTGATGTGCAAATATTTATTAATAACAGGGTAAAGTATTTCAAGGAATAAGCATGTTCAGTGGTTTTGCTACCTGAAAGGAAGGGGTAACATTTATGTCTATTGGAGTGCTGAAGAGCATTATTATTTCTTTTTGCCTTTTTTCTTTAAGAGTTAGTTGTTTCTTAGATAGCAATGGGCAGAGTTCACGGAAAAAGTTCTGGTTTATGTAATAATATTGGATGTCTAAGGGTGGAATTAAAAAAGAAAAGGGTTAATGTCATACAGACTATGGTTGAAAGTCTGTGCTGAATGCCGTTGCTGCCAAGATTTTGTAAACTGGAGAACAGAAGATATTAGCAGATAAATCATCTAGTTGTTCATTTATCTTAGGTAAATTTGGACAGTTGCTTCCAAAGACTGTATATTTTGTTACATACTCCTTGTATTCTTTTAGCCATTGTTTGTAGCAGCCTGGAGGTTAAGTAACAATGATGTATGTCATAAAGTACAACTTGAACTGCAGAAGATTCCTAAGTATTAAGGAAAGAAACATATATATCTTGAGGTGATGAGGCTGGTACAGAATCCAGAAAAAGGTAAAAAAGCAGCAAACTACAAACCAATAATCAAAAAATATGCTGTAACACATTTCCATGGATTGAAAACAATAGAACTTTAATAACAAAACTCAAGTTAAACACTTTTGTTTCTATCAATAATGAAATGGCCTGAGACAATATGCCTAAAATTGCTTTCTGATTCTGGAGTTTAAATATTCTTTTGCATAACCTCCTTAGATATCGCATCCATTGTTGTTGACTCCCAAGAAGTGAAAGTGTCATTTTTCAGATGACAATCAGCTTCATTTATTAGGGAATTTTCACTTATCTGAGGAAGGACATATTTAATCTTTCTACAGCTATCTGAAACTTGTTTTTGTTCTATCTTTATACATTACAGTTAACAGGTTAGTTTCTTTGACTTGAATTTCATTTAAAGTTGGTTTATGATACTGCAAGCATTTTTCTTTCACCTTACCTGTCATCATTTTGAGTACAAAAACATTTTATTGACTTGCTAGAGAGCTGCTCAGTGTTTGCTCCACTTTCTTTCTTTCTTTCTTTCTTTCTTTCTTTCTTTCTTTCTTTCTTTCTTTCTTTCTTTTTTCCACTGGTATAAGGTTGACATTGAAATAAGTTTTGGCATCCCAAGACATCCTTTGGTTAAATACAAAAAAATAATAAAGATTGATTTTTATTGAGTCACTCTAAAAACTGAAAAATAACGAAGAAGAGTGAAATTTTTGCAAAAGAAACAGACAGGCTGATTTCAGAAAAACATTTGAGTTTGGTTTTGTTGATTCTGTTATTGAGGTAGCAGAAGAAGTAGCAGGAACCTCAAATGTTTTTTTTTTTCTGAAATCAGCTTGGCTGGGTTTCTTTTGCAAAGTTTTCACTTTTCTTCCTTATTTTTCACTTTTTGGAGTGACACAATAAAAAACGTTCTTTATTAAAAAAACTTTTTTAATATTTTTATTTTTTTTTTTAATTTTTAGTTTTTAAGAAACATATAACAGTCATTCTGTAATTATCTATACAGAATTACTGTTGTATTTTACTCAAAAACTAAAAAAGTAAAAGAGTAGTTGAGGAGTGTAGGTTTTAAGTAAAATACAACAGTAATTCTATACTTATCTAGAGTAATCAAGTAATCAAGGTTTATTAGAATCCTTGATAACATCTTCATTGTCTTGTCTGTTCACCACTGTGAGCTGTCCAGGGTGCTGAAATGATGTGTATTGCATACAGTTTTGTTCCCAGTGGAAGTAGGTGAGAGCTTACATCGTCATTGTGTTGCCTAACTGTCCAGGGTACTGATGTGCTGTGTATTGCATAATGATTGATTTCCAGTGGATGTAGGTGAGAGGTGAGTGGTCGAGGAATATGGCAGAACCACAGAGAGATAGCTCCACAAAGCTAATTTCAATATAAAGCATAATAATAATAATAATAATAATAATAATAATAATAAAGTGAACAATGTCAGATACAGCTGTAACCACATTGCAAAGAAAGAATCTACACTAAACGATTAGAGACTTTTATTTTATGTAAAAATTAATTCCTGAAATGGAAAGTTAATTTGTAGAGCAGAACTTTTGCGGCATTAGAGTACTAGCTGTCTACCATGTCCAGTAGAAAGACAGGACCAGTATGGTTTGTGGCAACACATGCTCATCTTATCTGCACTTCACTGTCCATGCAGTACAGAAGTGAGCCATGCTGTTATACAATGGAGTTATTAAAAAGTTGAAGCATCTTTAAAACACTTGTTTTGTATAATGCTCGCAATAATCACCATCTGATTATGGTTAAAATGGACATTCATTGATTATTTTACTCATCAGTGATAATTCCAGATTTATTACTATAATAATTACTTGAAACAGTGTATGTTGGTGATTGTTATATCTGTGTAACTATGTGTCTTTGGAATTATAGGGATTGTCTTTGAATTCTTTTACAGTACCTCGGTCAGCTTTCAGTAGGAAGCCCTGTGTGTGTGTGTGTGTGTGTGTGTGTGTGTGTGTGTGTGTGTGTGTGTGTGTGTGTGTGTGTGTGTGTGTGTGTGTGTGTGTGTGTATAGTAGTAGTAATGCTTGGTTTTGCACAAAATATTTTTTCTGCAAGTTGGAAACCTGTATAAAAGGTTGCTTATGTAAATCATACCTTCAGGTTAAGGTGTGGTTGCTTCTGTATAGTAGTAATGTTCTGTTTCTTGCACAACTCTACCAACACTGGATGAATTGCATAGTGGTCAGAAAAGGGGTATCAGAGGCACAACATTTTCGGCTACCAGATATCTCTAGCCTGAGGTTGCCTTATGGTCCCAAGCTCCAAACCTGCTTTTTGTTCACTAACAGGAGCACCTGCAGGGTAAGATTTCTTTGCATATAGTTGTTCCCATCACGGTGTCATACATCTGCCTCTTAAAGAGCATTAGCAAAGAGGAATTTGTGTGTTGCTTCAGCTTAGCAGGTCCATCACCCTTTGTACTTGTTTTTACTTTAATGTCACTGGATTGCAAGATACTATTTCTCTGCATATGCAATACATAAACTTTAATTCTTCTTGAGTAAGAGTGTTGAATCCTACCCCCACATAAAAAGTCCTAGTAAATGTAATTCCCATCAGATATAACTTGATATTACAATGCCAATACCTTTGGAACAGATTACTTTTTTAGCAAATACAATGCAGTTCTGCTGAGTTTTCTAAGTTTCCAGCCATGACAATTGTATACTGAAATCCAGCAGTACAATAATGAAAAGGGAGATTGTTGTGTATATGATTGTTCTTACAAATCAAAATACCATCCTTCACTATTACAAATGTAATGCTGTGATTCTGACACAGACAGACATATGGCTGAGAACAGTGCATACTCTGTAGACTTTACCACCTGTAGTAAAAAAACAAACAAACTTACTTTTCAATGAATGCTTCTACATGTAATTGACTATGTATCTATTGACAGTACTAATATAAGTTTAACTAACCAAAGTGCTTACATTTTTTGTGTAAGGTAACCAGAAATTACACCTGGGAAATTTCTGAATATATTTGCCAATGTCCTTTGTTGCTAGATGAACTTAGCAATTGCTACATTTTAGCATTAAATGATATTCAGTAATGCCTTGACAAAAATCCAAGTAGAAGTTTCTACAAATAAACTGTCACAAAGATTTGTTTGTTTCATTGAACATGTACCAAAACAGATGTAATAAAAATGAAAATGTACAAAGGTTATTAACATTTGAAAACTTGTTCAAGCCAAAATTTTGGAATGTCATTAGACCTGCATAGAAGAAGAATATTATTACAGTGTGGCAATAAGTAAATGTGGACACAGAGTACATTTGTCACATTTACTGCAATCAAATCAGTTATCACTTATGAAGTAAAGGGCAGATGGATGTGAAAACATTCATTAAAGCCTGGTGGCCACATGGATTGTATATGCTTAGCAGGTATTACAGAAAAGGTTTCATATCATGATAACAGTAATCTGTCTGAATGTTCCTGTCACTGACAAAACATGATTTTTTTAAGCCACAAATTTAAAATAATGAGCTGGTAAGTTTCACTTTTTGTTTGTCATTAGCATGCATGGATGATGTACTTCCAGCTACTTCTTATTTATGACAACAAACTGTTCCCTTACACATTGTCCTCAGTGTATTAAGTGGTTTACCGTCATTTAACATTGCAGTCAGGCCTATGCATTGTTGATTCAGTGCTGCACTTTGCTATTTGTCTTATTTAATACTGGTCCATTATTATGAAACCTGAAGGGGTGATTTATTTGACTTGTACTGCATGTACAATTTAGAGAGGGATGAAATTAATGTTTCCTTTTTTTCTGTCTACAGTTAATTGTCACTAGATATTAGTGAGTTCTCTAGATTCATATCATTCACAATCTATTACAGGCCATGATTTAGCAGTTATTGCTGCTTTGAGTGAATCGATTGTTTCTGCAAGTGTATCAATGCTGTGGAAAACCTAAGACTGCAGTTGTCATTTTGTTAAATCTCTCTGTCAGTTAGTCTCTGCCTAATGCCTGTTTTATCTGACTTTTTAAAAATGCAAAGTGTTTCTGTAAACAATGTGGTGATCTCTTAAAATTGGTAGCTTTTTTAGAATTGCTCCTTGTAAGACATGGCCAGATGGGGAATTTTCTTGTTAGAAGAGTGCATGGCAGTAGTCATATAAAATATTAAGTGCATATCAGTTATACACCAAACCAAATAGTTTGCCTGTGGTTCATTTCAATTAACTGAAAAAAATAGACTATGCATCAGTCATTTTGTTTAATGTGTGTACCCATGATTTTTTTATTCATTTGTTAACTGGATAATCAGTTATTTTAGTGACATTTCCAGGAACTGAAAGGCACATATGTGCATGCAGTAATGCCCCCTCCCCACCACATACACACCAAACCAACTAGGGTTACCATCTGACAGAATATTTTCTGGCAGTTAGGAAATCAAGGCCGCTGTATGGAATTTCAGTTTTGGTGAGTCATTCTGGCAGGCAACACATTTTTAAAATATATGTTCCAAAGCTGCTTACGGTTTCACTTAAATTTCCTATTTGCATTTAAATTATGTTCTTAGAATCATTGTTTGCTTTAAGTGGCATTTTGGTAGATGTGAAATGTGACCACTAGTGGACACTTAAAGAATTGCTGCATGCTCAGCAGAAGTGCCCAACACCTAAGAAGGCTGAGCTTTCCCTTATATAAAAATAAAAAAAATAATGGATCAGTCCTCTAGATGTACTTTTTTATTCTTTGCTGTAAAATAAATGTAAGACTTGTTTGCATCTCCAGTATAAATAATACAGTAGACATGAATACATTGCCTCCATTGCCTAACTGTATGACTCTGAGCAAGTCACTTAACCAGACACCGCTCCCGGGCTGAATGTGAAAATGGTCCATGGGGATCAGTGCTCTACTCTGGAAATCAAATACAAATAAACACCTAAATAAATAAAAAAATGATTTGGGAAGATTCTAAAGTACGCATTGCAGGACACTATGTGAAATTATTATTCTTTCACTCTTCATATCCCTGATGCAATGATTTTTTTTAGACTCCCATACTTATCCAGTAAAACAATTTCAACAAGCATGCCAGTTGCAAAAACTAATATGAATATTATAACATCATTCAACATGTATAGAGAGCTTATATATTTACTCATCAGCTGCATTAATCACATTAGTTACAGTTTCTCCAAGACTGTACTAGCACATTACTAACTTTGAATGAGAAGCAATGCACTTTTTTTGACATTGGTGAGGCAGTGAGTGGGGCAAAGGATATGTTTTTTCCAGGTATTTGCCTGCTCCCAAAGGAGGAACCCTGCCCCCTTATGCATCATTTTCCTTAGGTTTGTTTAGCTGATGAATGCTTGTTGCAGCTTTAAAATTAATTCACAAAAGTAAACATTTTGAGTGGCAATTCCAAAGAGCTAAACGACTAAGATATGTAAGCAATAGTATTCCCACAATTATTTTTCTTAACTTGGTTAGACCAATGGTTTACTTGTTCCTTTTATTCATTTGAGTTTCTAGTTTGCTCTTTATTGATATATTTATAAAGATTTTGATTTGGGCAGTCTATGATTTCTGTGTGATTTATCTTCAGATTTACACCTTAGGTCTAACAATGCCTAGCAGAGGCTTTCTGCAGCAGTCATGGTAGTACTTGTAAGTGTGCTCCAAAGTTAGGTGGCTGATTTCTGTTTTCCATTGCCATCAGGACTATTGGTTTTAGTTCATTTCCCACACTGCTTCATTTTCTGTTTGTGGAAATGTATGTCCTCCCTCTCCTCGAGAGTTTTCTTTTTCATGTTATTGGATGACTGTTGCTGTTCCTGATCAGGTAATATAATTAAATTTGAGTCTGTAGTACTTTTATTACTGAAATGTATATTTAATTTGTGCTGTAAACATGCTTTCTGTTTTGTTTTAGTTTTTAGTATTAATTTTATTTAGATTTAGTAATGTGTTAAAGTTGGGCTGTGTCTGGTGGTTGATGATGTTTTTTACTGATTTAATTTTTTGTTGTATTTCTGTACTTGACAGTTTTTCCCTGCTAAATAACTGTTCACGATAGCAGCAATTTGTCAGATTTTGAAGTCTGTGCAGGAGAGAAGATCTATGACTAAATATGAGGTTTAGGTGACCTGTACTAATTTTTTCCCTGGAGATTAAACAGATGTGATACCTAGGTAGCTAGCAATCTGATTGGTCAATGGTCAATGCCTATCTTACAGTTACAGGTACAATCCCTCCCACTCCCCAAAACACATACACATATACAAATGCGCAGAGATGTATGCACCAGAAGGATACATGTGAGATCACACAAATACCTGAGGCTACATATGTCTATATGTACAATATATGAAAGTTTGGTTTAGATGTAGGGATAATATCATTGGTGTGCCAGGCATACATCAGGAGTATGGAACATTTGGAAATGTCCATAATCACATGGGCATAGCCAGGCATGCACTCTTCATGCATACCTCTCAAGTGTACCTCATTACGAGGAACGTACCTCATTTGGGGTCTTAAAAAGTTCATGTTCCTCAAAGTTCCCTCAAAGTTCTCTCAAAGTTCCACATTGAAAGACTCTGTCACACATTCAGTGTTAGGAATTTTTTAAGTGAAATTCATTGTAAATAGAAATGAATCATATTAATTCATTAAAAGATCTTCTCTATAAGTAAAAGCAGCATATTTTAACCATCCTATGACCTTCCTAGTTGAAGTTGTTAGTAAGCCATTAGTATGTGTTCCACATTTTGCCCATTTGTTCCACATTATGAGGGCTAGTGTTCTTCATTTTGGACATGGAAGATTGAGAGCTATGCCTTCATGTGCTTTCACTATTACTTATTTTATGCAATAAGATGTACTACAGTTTAAATAAAATAAATGGCTTATTTACAATGGCTTATCTTACTGTTTTTTTTAAGAATCCCTGTTTGACAAAATGGATATTTTTCTTAACTATACAATTTCATTTATTTTTTTGTTTGTTTAAGTAATGAAAATGTAGCTTATACAAAATATGCATCTGTCATGATTAAGGAGTGGAAGACTATAATTAGGTGGTAGAGGCTGCGATCTGGAAGTTGTTGTATAACTCCGAAAATGTTGACTATCGTCCATGCATAACACTGATACTAAAGAGTTAGGAAATAAATTCAGTGAGGACTATGATGAGGAAACATTTTCTTCTTGTTTAACGGAGTTTCATTTGTCTATATATTGCTTTATTTGTAAATGTTAATAGACTATATATATATATATATATATATATATATATATATATATATATATATTATAAGGTTATTCTTCAGGTTAAAATAAACACTTATTTACATGTACTTGTACCTTGTGTTATTGATTACTGTATAAAGGAGTTCTCTCTCTGATAAGTAATTTTCAATTACTTGTTATATAATTGCACAGGCAAAAGTGTTTACTGCCTTGCAACATTTATAATTTTACCAATATCCTAAATAAAAAATAGGAAAAGGTATTTAATGAGCTTTGAAATAAAATTTGCACATTTTTGTTAACAACTTAAAAAATCCATTTCAGATATTTATATAATCTTACTTCGCAGACAGTGAAATACTACTACTGTGGCTGAAGGTCAAGATTTCCATCAGATGGACATAAAAGGGTTCTGTAACCCCATCAGTTTGCTAACTGTGTGAAAGTTTTATATATGTCTTGTGGTCATGTGGGTTGTTTATTGTTTGTCTTCTGCTTACCAAAAAGTACACTGGTTGATTAGTTATCCTATAGCACCCTAGTCTTTCAGTTGTCGGTCAAGGCGAGGGGACAGTGTAATCGTTAAGGTCTTTATCTCAGTGATGCAAGGTACAGGGTTTGATTTTTTTTTTTTTTTTTTAGTATTTACCTACGAGTCTACATCTGAACAGAGTATGTGTGAAAAATTTTCTATGCATGCTGCATGCACACACATACACACACACTCCCATACTATATAATATATACATATATAATATATAATAAACACAGACACACACACACACACACACACACACACACACACATATACACTCACATACTACATGTATAATATATAATACACACATACACACACACACACACACACACACACACATGCTCACATACTACATATATAATATATTATAACACACACACACACACACACACTCATATACTACATATATAATATATAATACACACACACACACACACACATACACACACAGGCGTGCACACACACACACACACGGGTGTGCTCACACACACACACTCATATACTACATATATAATATATAATACACACACACACACACACACACACACACACACACACACACACACACACACACACACACACACTCACATACTACATATATAATATATAATACACACACACATGTACTTTTACTGGGTGTAGATAATTATACTGACTATATACCATATATTATTGGCACATTTTACATGAAGTATTTTATTGCCATTCTTTTTGTTACTTTCATACAAAAGCAATGCCGTTACCAAGGAAGTGTTTCGATATTAATAACGGTAATGCTGACACTCAGTGCTGCTGTGCTGCATTAATGACATTAACATTCCCAAATGTCTCCTTGCTGTTCATGACTGAGGGGCTTTGTGTGAATGTTATGTTCATCCATGAGCCTTCATCTGCATTGTCTGCCTCACCTCTCACTGCATGACAATGCTGTCACTTCATAACCCATGCATTGATTTGTTCTGAAGATGAATGTCATTCAGCATGCATCAGATTGTATTAAGAAATATGAAGGATTATGGTAATTTCAAACTAGCAGAGATACGAGGTGTAGACAAGAGACTGCCTTTCATAATTCCTGTGGTTCAGTACCCCTTGACGAAAACACAAATTACCATGAAGGAAAGGTGACTAACTTTGCTTTAAACACAGTCAGGAGGAGCCAAAAGGTTTAACAAATAATCTGTAAAGTCTAAGGTCAACAAACAGCAGACATTATTTTCCCTGCTGAGTATGTCTGTAGCTAGGTTAAAGGTGGCCATTTATTGCTCATCAAGAAATAACAAAGATGTGACTAGGAGCCACAGTCCAAAAATATGCAGGGTATGAATGCATATTTATAAAAAGAACATCACGCAAGGAATAATGTAGGAAAAGTAGATTTAAGTACTTTGCAAGGCAGTTGCAAATAGAGAATCTAGCAAATTACCAGGTAAAATAAAAAAAAAAATCTGTGAAGCGAAAGTGAAGAACCCTTGGCAAAAAAAAATAAATAAATAGAGTAAAGAACAGAGGTGGCTTTATAGAGTTGACTGATACTGCATCAGTGCAATATAACGACCATCATTAGAGCATGACAGTGGATTAACAAGACATTTGAGGATGGGGCATTTCTTCATTTGCCCCTGAAGATGTGTCAATTCCTCTCCTACTTAAATGGCACACTGACTGTCAAATTCACAGCAGTGCACAATGCTGGGATTCAATTCTGCAGCTTTTAGAGCTCCTGAGGATTGATCACATTTGCTGAATACAAGCGTTTGCCACATTTGAAATGCATATCCACTCATGTGTCAGAGTGGGTCCTTACAGTGCCAGATGCTAGATTCTTTTCTTAATAAAAAATGGGGCCTATTGTAATGGAAAAAGTCTCAGCTGGAAAGGCAAAGGAGCTAAGATACTTTAGAAGCTGTTTAAAACACTGCCTATACAGTCTTACTACTTATTAAGAAGCAGTGAAGTGGAAGTTGAAGCAATTTTAGTTTTCTGAGTTTAGCCTTTTCACTGAAAATCATTTACTTTCTACAGTGCTGAAATAGTAATGTTCTTTCTCCTTCAATACAAATGTAACCCACTGAATAAAGAAAGGGTATCTTAAAAAGAAGGCTTTGCACAGTTTACTGCATGAAATTCGTATTTATTGGTACCTTTGTACTCTGTGTCTATGCAGCATGTTGATTCTTCATTCTCTGTTTTGTGTTTTTCACACAGTCAACTTTCTGAGGCTGGCATTCATCCATGTACTATGCTGGTTGTGTTACCAAGCTTTCTCATGGTTCAAATCGCAGAGCATTCAAGAGGAGAGTTGGCTATCTCCCTCTCACAGCATGGACACACTTTTAATATATCATTGGGTACTGTCATAACTAGAAAGGGAGTTTAATAATTATCTTCTCACAACATTTCCACATTCTTATATATCAGTACCAGCAAATATTATAAGATACTGTAAATTAAGAACAAATGCACCAGATGCATCCCAAGACAGAATGGACAAACTGCAAGGATATTAATACATAGCCCGTGGCTCACGCCTTCTTTTAATAGATTTTTTTAATTATTATTGTTGCATTTTTCTTTGATTTTGCTTTCATTCTTTTCCCTGTCTCAGTGTTATCGGACTCCTCTTCTTCCAGTGTGCCAAACATTCAATCCTTTCATCCTGGAGGTAAGACATGAGATCAGAGAGTGGAACCATCAAATATCTGAGGTTTGGGGGAGTTCTAAATTTAAGGCTGTAACCTCACTACGTATGTCTGTAACTGCCATTTATGTCATGTAATAAGAATCAGAAACAGCTTGTAATTTGCTTTTGTGGGTGATGTAGCACCTCAACATTGCTCTGCCTGCACATAATATCTGCATTACCACTGGAATTTCAGTCTGCACCAGAGATTCTGCAATAGGAAACAGCATACCAGTATGCTCCCTGGCCTGACATCTCAACAAAAAACAGCATGCAACGCTCCATTTCTCTTTCCTTGCCATGTGTCAGCTCAAACAGGCACCTGAGCTGTTACTCAGACTCTGTTCACCAGGCTCATTCTGAGCTGTGTTCCTCTACACCAGTGCAATTGGTTCAGAGTAGACTCACCTGACTCATGATGGCACCTTTGTTCCTCTACTCCAGTAAAACTGGCTCAGACTAGACTCACCTGGCTCATGATGGGACCTTTGTTCCTCTACATCAGTGGATCTGGCTCAGACTAGACTCACCTGGCTCATGATGGGACCTTTGTTCCTCTACACCAGTGCAATTGGTCCAGAGTAGACTCACCTGACTCATGATCTGGTCTTTGTTCCTCTACACCAGTAGAATTGGCTCAGACCAGACTAATCTGGCCCATGACCATGTCTTTGTTCTTCTACACCAGTTGAACTGGCTCACACTAGACTCACCAGGCTCATGATCAGGGCTGTGTTTCTCTGAACAAGTGGAACTGGTTTAGACTACATTCACCTGTTTCATGATCTGGAATTTGTTTCTCTACTCCAGTAAAACTGGCTCAGACTAGACTCACCTGGTTCATGATGGGACCTTTGTTCCTCTACTCCAGTAAAACTGGCTCAGACTAGACTCACCTGGCTCATGATGGGACCTTTGTTCCTCTACATCAGTGGATCTGGCTCAGACTAGACTCACCTGGCTCATGATGGCACCTTTGTTCCTCTACTCCAGTAAAACTGGCTCAGACTAGACTCACCTGGCTCATGATGGGACCTTTGTTCCTCTACATCAGTGGATCTGGCTCAGACTAGACTCACCTGGCTCATGATGGGACCTTTGTTCCTCTACACCAGTGCAATTGGTCCAGAGTAGACTCACCTGACTCATGATCTGGTCTTTGTTCCTCTACACCAGTAGAATTGGCTCAGACCAGACTAATCTGGCCCATGACCATGTCTTTGTTCTTCTACACCAGTGGAACTGGCTCACACTAGACTCACCAGGCTCATGATCAGGGCTGTGTTTCTCTGAACAAGTGGAACTGGTTTAGACTACATTCACCTGTTTCATGATCTGGAATTTGTTTCTCTACTCCAGTAAAACTGGCTCAGACTAGACTCACCTGGTTCATGATGGGACCTTTGTTCCTCTACTCCAGTAAAACTGGCTCAGACTAGACTCACCTGGCTCATGATGGGACCTTTGTTCCTCTACATCAGTGGATCTGGCTCAGACTAGACTCACCTGGCTCATGATGGCACCTTTGTTCCTCTACTCCAGTAAAACTGGCTCAGACTAGACTCACCTGGCTCATGATGGGACCTTTGTTCCTCTACATCAGTGGATCTGGCTCAGACTAGATTCACCTGGCTCATGATGGGACCTTTGTTCCTCTACACCAGTGCAATTGGTCCAGAGTAGACTCACCTGACTCATGATCTGGTCTTTGTTCCTCTACACCAGTAGAATTGGCTCAGACCAGACTAATCTGGCCCATGACCATGTCTTTGTTCTTCTACACCAGTGGAACTGGCTCACACTAGACTCACCAGGCTCATGATCAGGGCTGTGTTTCTCTGAACAAGTGGAACTGGTTTAGACTACATTCACCTGTTTCATGATCTGGAATTTGTTTCTCTACTCCAGTAAAACTGGCTCAGACTAGACTCACCTGGTTCATGATGGGACCTTTGTTCCTCTACTCCAGTAAAACTGGCTCAGACTAGACTCACCTGGCTCATGATGGGACCTTTGTTCCTCTACATCAGTGGATCTGGCTCAGACTAGACTCACCTGGCTCATGATGGGACCTTTGTTCCTCTACTCCAGTAAAATTGGCTCAGACTAGACTCACCTGGCTCATGATGGGACCTTTGTTCCTCTACTCCAGTAAAACTGGCTCAGACTAGACTCACCTGACTCATGATGGGACCTTTGTTCCTCTACATCAGTGGATCTGGCTCAGACTAGACTCACCTGGCTCATGATGGGACCTTTGTTCCTCTACTCCAGTAAAAATGGCTCAGACTAGACTCACCTGGCTCATGATGGGACCTTTGTTCCCCTACATCAGTGGATCTGGCTCAGACTAGACTCACCTGGCTCATGATGGGACCTTTGTTCCTCTACTCCAGTAAAACTGGCTCAGACTAGAGTCACCTGCCTCATGATGGGACCTTTGTTCCTCTACATCAGTGGATCTGGCTCAGACTAGACTCACCTGGCTCATGATGGGACCTTTGTTCCTCTACTCCAGTAAAACTGGCACAGACTAGAGTCACCTGCCTCATGATGGGACCTTTGTTCCTCTACATCAGTGGATCTGGCTCAGACTAGACTCGCCTGGCCCATGATCATGGCTTTGTTCCTCTACACCTTTGGAAATGGCTTTTACATAGATCACTACTTTATGAACAAAAGCCACTTAGTGTGGAAAAAATCTGCCACCATGTTTTATAAAACATTTCAAGTGTTTTTATAGCAATTTAAATGAAAGCATCTATTACTACTAGGAAATAAATAAAACTTTAAAAACTTTAAAATAGAGAGTTTTGGTTTTAAAAGTTATCTGATGAAGCATAGTTGTATCTATGCGAAAGCGCTTATCAATTTTTTTGTTACATGGAATAAAGATACAAAGTTTTAAATCTACTTTTGCATCAAGGACTAAGGAGTTTTATTTCAAAGCTTATCGTGGTGAGACCAGTTTCTTCTTTTTGTGTGAATTTCAGTTTGGGACTTGTGAAATTTGGTCTCTCAACAGAACAGTTGCATCTTTTAGTTTGTGTTAGTTTGTGTACTAGGAAATAAAGCTCACATACTGCTTCACATGCATATTACCTCCAGTACTGTAAGATATAGCCACTGCACTTAAAGCCACATAGCAAGAGAATGGGGCCATGTTTAATCTGTAAGTAAAGGATATTGGCTTTGTCAAGTGTATCTAATCATAGAATTCTTGAATGCAGATTAGTGAATAAGTGATTTAGTAGCTGATTAAAAAGATTGATTTATGATTATTGTACTATGCAAGCAAAGTAAACGGACAACACAGCACTATAACCAGGCAAAGAAGAGGATGTTGTCACGTTGTTTTACTCTCTAGGTATCATTTAAAAATTAAAACATATTTTTAATATTGCAAGTAATTCCTTTCATACCTGGCAAATTCAACATCCATATGCATAAAAGAAACCAGATACACTCCCCTTGTGAAAATAAAATATGCACTAACATTACTGTATTACACTTAAACGTTAAATCTCAGTTTCTTTTACAAATCGATATAAAACTATGAATTCCTAGAACTAGAATACTAGTAAATATTTCAATTTATTCAAGAGTAGTGAATGCAGTGCAATCTTTATAAGAATATCCCTGTTATATTTTAAAAGAACACTAACAGCTCAGACAGCCTTACCCTTTGTCACATAGTAATAATAGTAACAATAACAATATATGGTTAACATGTTTGTTTTTCAAGATATACTAATTCAACTATGTTTTATAAATAATTTACTGTCATGACCAAATCTAACAAGTGTAATTATGTCACAATATAAGTTTACTTATTTTTACTTACTGGGAAAATTTGACTGAGCAGTGTCCTCTTTCAGGAGTGGCCCGGGGAGAACAGATCCATTACACAGACATTATGAACACCGTCTGCATTGTTTCAGTTTCATCATTTGCAGTCAGTTTCATTTATGAACAGCAGTTCCATTATTCAGACATCCTTGACATCAGTTACATCATTTTCAAGCAGTTTCAGTTAAAAATAACAGTTGCATGGGTTGTATATGAATAAAATCTTTTTTTAATACAGGCAGTTATATGCAGTGCATTATGATGAGTATGCATACATTGTCAGGTTTTACATAATAATATTTGTTACTATAAAGACATGTTCAAAATGTAGGACATAGGAAGCTAAGATAAAGAATTAGAGCAGCCCAAAGTAAGGAAGGAAGGGAGGAGGTAAAAGGAAGGTAAAAGAGATGAGATGACAGAGGAGGGTATAGTTGTGACAACAGTATATTAAGTTTTGTGCAGAAGACAGTTATGGCATGAATTCATATAGCTGTAGTAGCATCTGTCTGTCTTCCTAACCATGTATATACTTGCTATAATAGCCCCTTTTTGTTTCTATATTGACATCCACTATAATCAACATCCCTGTCAACATACTTCCAAATTGCCGTCAGTTTCTTCATCATTACATTTTAACATAGCAGCTTAGTAGATTATTCATTGCCTTTTCACAAGTGAAATCAGAGGAAAAAGGCAAATAAATCTATATTTCTGTTTTCAATATATGCTTCTCAGTTTCCTTTACATTTCTAGAAACCCATCTCTAAGCAAAACTAGTTAAAAAACTAAATTTATGTTAAACCTTCATGAAGATCATGCATGCTTTCAGTTTACTCACTCTTATATGTGCTCCAGTTAGGTACTTGTGTAAGGGGACACCAATGCCATGAAGAATAGTGAAACCAATATGTCAAAAGAAATATGAATTGTCTTAGAGTTTGGAGGAGAAGGATGAATGGTGGACAAATGATTAACAGCATTACAAAACGGATAACATTACCGTCCCTGTTAACAAATCTGCTTTTTAAATAGTGGTGATAGTGCAGTTATTTTTAATTTTGTGAACATTCCCTATACTAAGAAAGTCTAAGAGTTACAAGTAGAGTAGGCAGGAAAAAGAAAAGTTTTGATGCTTACAGACTGAGGTTGTAGATATCAAACCCGTATAGTTCAGATATACAAAATACACTGCTAAATACTGATCCATTGCAGTTTTGCTAAATACTGATCCATTGCAGTTTTGCTAAATACTGATCCATTGCAATTTTGCTCATACTCTATATGCACAATCCTGCACATCCCCTGTTATGGTAGAACCTGCTACACATGTACAAGCCTGTACATGCCCTGTAATGTTATCACATGCTACACATGTACAAGCCTGCACATGCACTGTAATGTTATCACATGCTACACATGTACAAGCCTGCACATGCACTGTAATGTTATCACATGCTACACATGTACAAGCCTGCACATGCACTGTAATGTTAGCAAATACTACACATATACAAGTCTGCACATGCCCTCTAGTGCTCACACGTACTACACCTAAACAAGCCTGCACATGTCCTGAAATGTTAGCAGATGCTACACACGTACAAGCCTGCACATGCCGTACAATGTTAGCACATGCTACACATATATATGCCTGCACATGCACTGTAATGTTAGCACATACTACATATATATAAGCCTGCACATTCCCTGTAATGTTAGCACATGTGACACATGTGTAAGCCTGCACATGTCCTGTAATGATAGAACATGCTACACATATACATGCCTGCCCATGCACTGTAATGCTAGCACATACTACATATATACAAGCCTGCACATGCCCTGTAATGTTACCACATGCTACACATGTACAAGCCTGCACATGCCCTATAATGTTAGTACATGTTACACATATACATGCCTGCACATACACTGTAACGTTATCACATACTACACATGTACAAACCTGCATATGCCCTGCAATGTTAGCACATACTACATATATACAAGCTTGCACATTCCCTGTAATGTTAGCACATACTACACATGTACAAGCCTGCATATGCCATGTAATCTTAGCACACGCGACACGTGTAAGTCTGCACATAACCTGTAATGTTAGCACATACTACACATGTACAAACCTGCACATGCCCTGTAATGTTATCAAATACTATGCATGCACAAGCCTGCTACTGCTCTGTAATGCTAACAAATGCTACACCTTAAATCTAGTTAAAATTCTAGAATTCTAGGGGATAATAAGAATGCTTATTAAACTTAGCTGCACACTGATTACAATATCCCAGTCACATTTAAGGACATGGATGTGGGTTGAATATCTTTCTCTCTGTCTGGCTATGTATATTTATGTTTAATTATATGGGCACACCAATTTGAAAGAATGTACTCTTTGTCTATCTAACTATCTGGCTGTGTGTGTGTGTGTGTGTGTGTGTGTGTGTGTGTGTGTGTGTGTGTGTGTGTGTGTGTGTGTGTGTATTTCTCTGTCTCCCACTGTCTCTCTCTCTCTCTCCCTTCCCCCATTCAGTTTGGGGGGAGTCCCTATACTCCTCTGTTGTTTACATATGCCAATTCTGAGATCACACAATGTGGAGGAAAATAGAAATCCACAAGATACCACAGTCTTAACAAAATACCCAAATCAAACATTAGTGATCACAAACTGCAGTATTGATCACTAGTGTATCGATCACAAACCCAGCACATGTTTGGAAACTGTGAGAGACTGTATAGTATCAAGCCTACATATTTTTATTATCCTTTCACAAACCACATACTAATCAACCCCTTAATGGTACAGTCAGCCTTTTCCGGAACAACTTGCATCATTCTGCTACTTCCCACAACTTTCCCACACAACCAGATAGAATTTCACTTTTCATTTGGTGTCTTTTGTAGTGAGTGGGAAGTGAGCATGGGTGGGCGCTCATTTAAAATATTTCTGTAAATTGTTTAATATCTTGAAACAATTTTAGTACATGCTTTTCAGATGCTACCATGCTGGACAAGTGATCCATTTTACAGCCAACTGATTTAGGTGGTAGTGTAAGGTTGAGCTCCCTTTCTAAGTAACCTACTAATGTTGTAAGACTGAAAGTAACCACTCAGCACTCAGATTCACCATTTTATTACTAAGTTATGTCATATACTATACTGTTCACTGTCTTTTTCAAAGTACTCAGCTACTTTTCAGATATAAATTATTTATTACTTCCACAAATAATTTCTTAAATTGCAAATAAACTTGTGTTACTATAAGCCTGTTTTCTTAGGTTACTCTTGAACATGAATATCAACCACTTGCAAAATGTTATCTTTAAAGTGATAAAACTCTTGCAGTTGCTTAGCTACAGATTTAAAATCGATGTTAGCATTTTAAAAAATATTCTCTTATTGCAGAAGAGGCAGAATCACATCTGCTGTATAACTTATTAATGTGCAGGGCCGGCCTTAGCCGAAATGGTGCCCTAGGCGAAGTAGTGCTGTGGTGCCCCTTAAGCCCCACCCACACCACACTACACACCCCTATTTGAGCCACACCCACTGGGTCATTCCCCAAGAAAGCCATTCCAGTCATTTCCTTAAATTTTTTAAATGCATAAGAAGAAAAAGATACCTTGCAATGTAGTTAAATTGCATCTACCTTTGCTTATGTATTTTCTACTTGAAATACCAGAGCCAGATTATGATCAAATAGGGTCCTAGGAAGGGTAATAGGCCTCCATCCCAGAGCAGCCCCTCCTGCAGCAATCCCCAGCAGCAGCCCCCTCCTCAGCCATTCCAATGTTCCATTATTTGGTTACCTCACCAGTTACCATGCACACTGTTCTATTATTCGCTTATACAATGATTACAGATATTGAAATAAAATAGCACAAACACAGATAGCCATTTGCTAAACAAACAATACAGTCTCACAATGAAAACAGACTTAGCATGAGCAGTAAACTTCTCTGCCCTTGAAACTCACATTCATTGAAATGGCAAAACTCACATTCATTGAAATGGCATGAAAACCCACATTCATAGAAATGGATCTGGTTGGTGGAGAATTAAGTTTACCTTTGGGTTGTTTTCAAAAGAGACTCCTTGCACACATTTTTTAGGGCCATGCATACGTGTACTTATTCTTTGATTCACTTTCCTAATTATATTGAATTATATTCCTTGTATAATACAGCACCACTTGTTAGAATATGTTTTAAATTTGTGGTTTTAAACATTCTTTTAATAAGCAATGAAACAAAATATATGAACCAATAACTACCATTTCAGAAAATTTCAACAATAAAAGGCCACTCATGACTTCTGGCATTACAATCCACCAGTATTACTCCACACGCACAATCTCTGCAGAAGAACCTAGGGCACCATTTTGGCTCCTTCCCTCCACACTAAGAACCATTCCAAACTCAAAAAACTTCAAAACCCAACTATTCAAACACCTGTCCACTAAATGGAAATGTACCGGCCTTCACCCAACCTAATCCAAGGGGGTTCTCTCTCTGGTTCCCAAGCTCTACAACTCTCATAGTTATCTTCCTATGAGCCTATCTAAGCTCTCAACAATTTCTATAGCTTCTCTCTAAGCTCTCAGAAACTCCTACAGCTACCCTCACACAGCCCAACCTTGTAAATATTGTAAATGGCATCTACTGTTGATGTGTGTATGTAAAGCGTATTTACATTTGCTTAAAAGGTTTGTATGTAAACTGCTTCCACACCTAACACATATCTGTTTTCCTCAAAATATAACTGTATGATCGCAACCTTTAAGCTTAATGAATTTGTTAACTATGCATGATACTGAATGCATTTATGAGTAACTATTCTACATAATATTATCTTTAATATTAACTATCAGTTGTATCTAAATTGTATAATGCATCTTGGAGCTTTTCTCCTCGGGCCTCCACTGAAAATGGGTCAATTCGGCCAATAAATAAAATCATCTGAATTCCACATTAAAGAAATGTGCAACTAATAAAGAGGATCCTGCTGGCAAACAACTTTACATATCAATGTTTTATCTACAAATTCAGTGCCTGCTATCCTTGAAAAACGTAATTGCCATTATTACATAAAAAAATTGGTAAGTTGGTAATATTGCAGTAGGAAATTACTAAGAAGTTCATAGTCACTTGCTTCTGTCCAACAATGCGTCTCATCACCAGGTCCATCAACATCAGAAATGCTCTCTCCAACTTGGGAAAGCATAATTGACAAGTTTAAGGGGCTGGCTGCATACTTCCTGGTGCCAAACCAAACATTAGCTTTTAATCTATTGAACTAGACAAATTATTGATGGAACCAGACTTCTGAGGACAGGCATGGTGGCAGTCCAGCTTCCACATAAGGAAAACAGTCTAGAATGTACTGTATCATCACCAACAAACTGAATAACTAAAGATTCCTACAAGCCTGCAAAATATTAGACTGACACCACGACACAATCACAATTCATAGCTCCTTGTTGTTCTTCTGACTGAATTATACTATACACACACAACATAAAATGAATTAATACAGACATAAAATGCATTAACACAAGCCAGTGCAGAGCGTGTTTGCATGTCGACCCTGTTTATCTCTACTATCTGCATGTTAAAATTAAAGATGCTGTTATCATTATGGTAAACTTTCAGTACTTAAACCTGCATGCTAAATTCTCAGTATCAGTGCCTTTCTAGCAGTTGAGAGCTGGTGTTTCAAAACCCATATTTCAAATTATGTCATGGTAGCCTTGTGTGCATCAGTTCTGTATGGATCTGTATGTCAGGAGTTCTGACAAATGAAACTTGTGAGGTGTGATGATTTATTCTTGTCAGTGAAATTATCCTAAGCATTCAGCCATTTCTTCTGTTATAAGACATAGTGTGAATGAATGCAGCATTACGTCTTACTGTTTCCCAGGATTGGAAGAGGCAGCAGTTACCTGCTGTGCTCAGCAGTGTAGCCTATTAATAAAAAATAAATTACTATTTCTTGACTGCTTTCTGATAAAACTGGCCTCTTGAACACGAAGAACGTGGGATAGATTTTAAAGGGAATGGAAGGCATTCCATGCAAACCATCTTTTCGGCAGAGATTTTCCCACAGTCTTTCAAAGGACACAGTAAACAAACTAAACTTCAGAAGACTCAGGGAAGTGTTTCTACAGTGACTTTGTTACCATAAGTAGTTCTGTCTATTATGGTACTTTTCAGATTCTGAATAAAGTAGCTTGGTGGTCTTCCCATTAAACAGTTCATCTTTATTCTTTTTTTCCTCTCTGTTTGTCATACTGTATATTTTACATCTCCATATTACTTCTTTCTTGTCAGAGCTGTTTTGCCTTACATTGCTAAAAATGAACTACTTTTCTAACAAATCATTACTTAAAAATATAGGAGGATGTTGTTCAACAACATGTCTTAGGCTTTCCACCCTTCAGACTTCGTGTGAGATGGTTAGAAATAAATAAGGCATTTCCATTATATGGCCAGCAACATCCTAGAAGACTTCTAACAAGTCAGTAAGCAGTGTGTCTACCATACGTCTTTCAGAGACAAGAAATCTGGCATTTTTCTTTCACTGAAATACCTGTACATCAAGATCGGGGTGGTTATTACTACCTTTGACTTGACATTTTCACTTAATTAAAAAAAAAAGTTGCATTAATCCTAATCAGAAACACTGATTTGTGGCTTTAAAAATAATCCCACATTCAGGAAATAGAATTAGAGATGTATACCTAAAATGTTTAAGTGAAATTGCTGTTCATTATCTTGATTCTGTGATAATCTTAATGCCTTTATACATGCAAGATTAAAACAGATTCTAAGGACAGGACACTCAGTGAAGCAAACTGTATTATAAATAGCAAGTATAAGAAAAAGTACAGGTTAGCATGCATGTTTATTGTGATTTAAGCTAACAGATTCCATAAAACTGTCATGTTCTTACAATATTCAGACAGTCCAGGTTTAAGACTTTCCATTATTTTCCTGGAAAATGGAAAATCTATGTATGTGCTCTTCATAGTAAGCTATTCCGGGAACTCTGCAGATTTCCCTTGAAAAGTAACAGTAATTTTAAACTCAAAGCTATGACAGTAGCCCAATAATCTGCTTCCCTATTACAGAACTTAGATCAGAAATAATATCTCACATAAGCAAAATACTTAAATGTGACCTAGTTTCAGAAATGGGTACTCCAGAAGCTTTTATTTTTAGAGGGACTTCACTTAGAAGTAAATAGATACAGTATTGTACTTTAAGTAAAAACGTGTCTGAGTCTTCATATCTTGTAGTCCTTTTGATTGCGTTTGCTAATTTTTGGTTTTCTCTGTTGCCTAACCTTTAAATTTGTGTATAAATCCCTGCATGCACTGGGGTGAAAATGAATACTGATACATTTTCTTTGTGCAATCTTAGGCACTCTCTTTTTTGATAACTAGCCTTCAAGCAATGCTTCATCACAATTCTGATTTCTGTCTTCTTGGAAACATTCTTTAGTTTTTTTTTTTCCTATGAAAGCAAATATTCTTCTTACTAAGAAGGAGGCCTCCACAGATGCTTATCCTGCAACTATCATTGGTTGCTTTTAATAAATAAATTGTTGAATGCTAGGCTTTCCCCCACTGGGGATAGAATATTCAATTGCTACTTTTAGATTTGCTAGGATGCTGTAGAAAATATTCTAAGTATAACAACTACATTAATTACATATGTGTACCTCTTTTATTTGTTAGCGAATGTCATGTGGGCAGTAGGCCATACATTTTCTAAAGCCTAGCATAATATTTTCCTTTCCCCAATCATCAGATCATCTCCTGCATATTTATTTGCTCACCTCTGCACAAGCGACACTGTATGCTATGGCAAATGAAATTGCTGCATATTATTGGTTCATTTACAGAGTGTGCAAAGCTGTGATGAAAACTGGCTCCCACAACTTCTAATTATAAAAACATTGGATGCTGGAGTCTTTTCCAGCTGAGCAGATTAGCACAGATCTCATATGCTGACAGCTCTGACCTTCACTCCAGCAAACACTTGTCAAAATGCCAAATGTAATTACCTGGTTGTTTAGTATGGAGTAATGGGGTGTATCTACTTACCTTTTCTTGTTACTGATCTGAGACCTTTGAAAAGCTTAGCCAAGAGGCGCCCTCTAGGCTTTGGCATCCACAATAACTTTTTTCTTTATTGACAGCTTTCTGCATAATAGCTTTGCTATGACATGGTCCAGATGCTTTGTTTAATGTAACACTAGCTGGCTGAGATAGAAATGTGATGCAGAATTCAGTCTCAGGATGCTAAAGCATGCTGTTTATGAGAAAGATAAAGGATCTACCACAGTATTTTACAAAAGGATGCTTTCACTGGTTTCTGAAAAGGAATTGTTGAAGTATGCCTTTAAAAATGTGCAGAGTATTTATGTGTAGTAACTACCTAGATAGTGTAAGAAGACCTAGTCTACTATGATCAGTTTTCTGAAATTATTTAATTATTATTTTTAAAAGTTTATGACTTTGTGATTTCTTTGCTAGTCTGAGGATGTATTATTATTATTATTATTATTATTATGATTATTATTGCTATTATTGACAGATAAATGCTTTTGTTTTATATTTTCCATCTGTCTGTATAATGGTTTGTTTTCACTTATGGTAATGCCCTTTGGGGTAAATATGCTGGTTTTCATATCTAATGTATAAATGAGGTAAATAGTAGCTGCTAGACTTGTGGACTAGCTGTAAAATCTTTATTAATATATTCATTTGGTTTATATATGTAAAAAAGCAGAGAGCACTGACCCAGAGTAGAGGATGTCTGCACTAAGGAGAGATGAATTAACTGCTGACAGCACCATCTCCCATCAGCGTGCTGCTGTAGCACCTCTCACCTATAGGCCGACTGCTTTCCATGGATATTGTCATCTACTTGGTTTACATTTTTACCTATTTGTATCAGCAGGAAATCATGTCACAATGATCCAAGGACAGCTCTTTATATAACCTTAGGGTGCGTTCCCTCACTGTGCCACTCTTTGTTTTGGAGAAGGTTATCATTTCTTCCTGATGCCTCTGCCATCAGAGAATCAGGTAAAGGTGTCAATTTAATTTCATTGGTATGCTATCACAGATACTAAATAATGTTCTTGTGCCATTTAAATATTCAGTTCCAGCTAGCCTACTGAGGCCTTGGATGTGTGACCAAGCTTGATTTGGTTTCAGTGCAGAGAAAAGAGTCTAACCACTGTCAGTTTGGTTTCCTGAGCACAAAGTTTAGGCAATCAGCTGTAATAATCAGAAGGCAAAGTACATAAAGCAGTTGTAAACTTGCACAAGGATTGTTAGATGAGGTAAGAGTGTATCCTAGAATGCTGAGATAATGAGGTGTATGGTGTCTGTCCTATTGCTTATGTTATGTATTATAAATTACCTTATAAAATGCATCTGCTATAAGATTTAAAATGGCATGGATTAACATAACATTTGTATGAGAAAATCATAGTTTCTTTATTTTGATGACTACTGATATAGGTCGGTCTGAGGGGGAAGTGTACCTAGTTTATGTGCATTTCATTCCTCAGTGGAAGACCTATAAATGAACTATAATGCCATAACATAAGACATGATATCAAGTAATACAGCGTATACTTTTATTTAATATGATAATACTGAAACTATTGCAATGTTTATTAGACATGCCAAGCTATTTTTATGTCATATTATCTTAGACCTAGAAACATATTTACAAAAAATACACAGAAGACATGGCTAACACAGTAAAAAAACTGCAAGGAAGAAAAAAACAATAAGGGAAATCCATTGCAAGGAATTATATAATATGAATGGATAAAATGTCAGGAAAACAAGTTTGTAATTGTCAGCTGAGCAGAGCTGTTATGGACAGATGTCAAGAAGAGGAAGCTGGAACACGCTCACACTACAGTGCAAAGTAGAGAAGGTACTAGAAACAGTGAAAGAAAGGTGTGACCAAGGAACATTATATAGTACTTAGGACTGATGTGAATGGCTGAAGATAAATTGTGACTTGGTTTGTTGCAGCAGATTGAGTGACCGCTGCATATTCCAAAGTCACTGCATGCCTTTTCCCAAAATACAATAACCTCAGACATAATTATAATTAAGGAGGCATGCAGGTTCATCTGCATGTGTGCAAGTGGGAGGTATAGGGGTTCATCTGCATGTGTACCCTTGGTGCGGATGAAGCGCTTCATTGTAAAAAAAAACAAATTTCTGCATTGTGCGAGTTAGAAGTAATGTTATTTTAAACAAATTACCTCAAACTGCCATTTTTAATGAAACCAATAAATATCCACTACAGCTGTAATGTTTGCAAGAATAATCCAAACTCAGTGGCTATAGAATTCTAATATATAAGTGACATGCAATGGTCGAATCACTTTTTTTCTGTTGCAACATGCATTACTTGTTTCAGTGTCCAAAAAGTATGAAGTAAAACATGGCAATACTCTATAAGGCATTGATAAGCCCTAGTAAATGAAATATAGTGCATGTAGATTTACCATTCACTGTAGAATGAAGGGGATCTTAATTGTGTGCAAATTATTCAAATTCTTATTGTGTGTATGGTGTTAAAATTAGCAGTCAGCAGCAAAATTATAGGATTACTAGAATAAATCCATAACAACATTCCAGAGGATCTCATTAATCTATCTTCATTCCAGATCAGGAATAAAGAAATGGTTCAGATGAAAATGTAGCCTGAAAATGAAAATTCATATTACAGTGAATGCATGTGGTTAGTAGAATGAAATGATGGTGAGGAAAAGAAAGGAAGGGGAAAAGTAAATAAGGTAAAGAATGCAGTGAGGAAGGATTCATTGTATAGTGAGTGACAAACAAACATACATGCATTGTATTTCATTTACTATGGCTTAGAAATAAGATAATGGTTTCTTAATCAGAATCCACTGAGAAAGCTAGGCTATAAAAGATAACCAAGTCTGAGAGGACAAGAGAGTATGTTATTACATTGTTTGCATTCTGTGCATTTCAGGGCATGATCAATATGGCTGGTTCACCATATAGCACCTTGCATTTATTACAAGCAGAAATAGAGAAGGATTCTATTGTGCTGGAAAGTTGGGGCATAAAGAGTTTTAAGAAAAACAGTTATAATATCATCACCTTTGCAGTATTACTCACCTTTAATCACCATAACTCAGTAGAAATGCTGCTTTCCCAAAAGTCTAGTATTTGCCTTTCTCTTTTCTTTACCAAATCTGGAGAAACAAACTAGTTCAAAATATGTAGTTATCAGACCTTTTATGAAAGTAGGCCCAATCCTGAGTATGGCTTAGGTCCATTCCTGAGTATGATGTAGGCCCAATCCTGAGTATGACATAGGCCCAATCCAGAGTATGGCATAGGTCCATTCCTGAGTATGATGTAGGCCCAATCCTGAGTATGACATAGGTCCAATTCTGAGTATGACATAGGTCCAATCCTGAGTATGATGTAGGCCCAATCCTGAGTATGACATAGTCCCAGTCTTGAGTATGGCATAGTAAGAGAGAACTAATATTTACATGAGATCTAAATGCCAGTGGCCGTCAGTGCAAAGGATATAAAAACAATGTTATCCAAGAACTTGTTTTCTTCAACAAAAAATGACTGCTGAGATCAGGCTGAGTCAAGGATCAGTTCTAAAAGAGAGGCCACACAACAATTAAGAAGTGGTGTAGGCCTTAATGGTGAAAGCATTTATATTGCTGAATGAGGCATTTTAAAAGAGAGGTAGACAGAAAATTAATTGTTGCTGTGATAAATGGCTGTGTTTTGAATCCCACCACTGCCACCAATGTGACAGACAGCAGAGGGTTCAGAGCCCAAAACTGTACCACTGCCAACCAGATATGCGTCCAAGCATTCTGATGTTTTTTTCCTCTGCCAGCTAGAATTGCCAATATCAAACGAATAGTTTCAGAGAAAGAGTACATTTATTGACGTACTTGCCTCTGTGATTAGATAGATCATCCAACAATAAAATAATAGTTTAAAACAACAACAAGTACAGTAAGTGGATCTGATGCAGTACACTCACAGGATTAGAGGTATTTCACACAGAAATAGAATCTGCTTCTCTTTTTGAAACAAGCATCAGAATACAGTTCTATGTTAATGTAATGCAGCTTCTGAAGGAAGCAGTGAGTAAACAACCATAAACAATTTACTATAATTAAAATAATTCTATAGTCTACATTTATAATGGCATGCACAAATGTTTACAATTCAAAATCCAAAAAAATATCATCTGGTTTTATTGAAAGTCCTTCCAAAAATATATAACTTGGAGAGGAAGTGTATTTTCCGTGCATTGAAAGATCTTATACATTTTTAATATGAGAGTGTATACCTTTTGCCATTTCCAAATGGTATCTTTTCATCTTATTTGTTAACTCTTCCATTTTCCTTGGATGTTGAATTTATATGGTGCTTTACCTTTTGAGAACACCCTGGCTTAGCAATCAATGTGTCTCAGATGTTTTGTAATACTACTCTGATTTCCAGAAATTGGACATGGGATAATTGCTATAGCAACACTGCCTCATCCTCTCAAATTCGAGATCAGCTTCACTGAGAATGCCTACCTGAAGAATCTCCTCTACTTCCTCCTGTAACCCACTGCAAATCCTATGTGCCAACTTTCTTCTATTATGGTAGGATTTTATCATGCTGACCTGGTAAAGTTTGGGTGTCCTGCCTCCCACATGGTACATCTTCCACATAATTAACATTGCCTACCTTCTTTACAATAGAGAAAAATGCCTTTGATGTGGCTTGAAGCTTATTTTGCCAAATAGGAATATCAAAGGCTACCTTTTATCCTGCAGTATTCCTTCATTCTCTCTCTCTCATCATACCAGATGTTTTGTTGCTGTTGTACTGGAAGTAGTTGTTCTGGTGTTGTCAACCATCTGAGCTCCTTAAGCTTAAACCTGAAATTCAGTCTATATTTCATGCAGACTTTGTGCGAATAACCTTCACCTTCCCACTCATTGTGAATTAAATCTAGAGGTCCCTCATTCTATGACTATAGAGAAGCTCAAATGGTGAAATACCTATAGTCTTGGGGCACCTCCCTTTATGCAAAGAGAATATATAATTTATTAATCTATCTATCTCGCTGTCTGTCTTTATTTGTTCATTGAGAAAGTCAGACTGACTAAAGACCAGTATCAGAAGAGACCCAACAAGATGCATTTAACATATTCATGACAAAACATTTTTTTACAAAGATACATTATGTAGGTAGTTCTTAAGCCATCTAAATGCAAACAGGTAATTGTTCTGTACTAATACTATACAAAGATAAAAAGGTATTTCTTCGTTGGTGACATTATTCATGATACCAGATTCAAACTATAAAACATTTAGTATGCAAACAGCTCATGTGCAATATATATATATATATATATATATATATATATATATATATATATATACATATATATATAACAAGTAGACTTTAGATATAAATATGATTGAGGAAAGGAATGTGAAACAGTCGGTTAATAGATAATAGTTAAAGCTATAGCAGGGAAGGGACATTCTACAGCTGATGAGTTAAGGCTAGTGGAGGAAAAAGTACTAGAGTACTATAGTGACATAAAACCTGATTGTAAGATAGTAATGGAGAGTATTTGAAGCAGATGTATAAAGTGAATAAAGATGAGGCAGGTACTTGTCCCACTCCCACCTAAACTGGTTTTGTTTGTGTCTCAGCATACACTTGAGTACACATAACCATACCTCTCAACTGTACAGATTTTCCCAGAATGTCCAGATTTTTGAATACTCCAGTTAGAAAATAATGACAGACATTTGAGTTTTGAACTTCACACTCTTCAGAAACTTCATGTTAATGCAAAACCTGTTGTTCTATCAACTTTCTAAGTTTGCAAGCAATATTTAAAAATTGTCCCAATTTTTGGGCCTTTGTCCCACATTTATTCATGGCCTTGTCCAGATTTCTTGCTCTAAGAGGTTGAGAGGTATGCACATAACTGACTGAACAAATATGTTTGCTTGTGGATACACAAGGGTAGATTTTAATGGTAGCAGTTTCACATTCTAATACTCATAAGTGCAGGTACTAGTATGCCAAGGTAGAATGTGGGAATATTCCAGATACTAAGTTTGAAATATATCTGTTCAGAACATTTCCTTTTCTCTGAGGTATGGTGATCTCAAAGTTGTTTCAGATATCTATATCTATATTTATAGGTTTACATGCATTTGGTCGCACGACCGAAGGTCGATCCATCATGATGCTGAACCTAAATGTCGAATCTCGTACGCCCAAATGCTCAGAATGACACGTGCAATGTCGAATTCGAAATTCCCGATCGCGCAACTGTCGCAACAAGCGCTACCATGGGTCGAGAGGGGGGAATAGTAGCCTGGCTAGCATTTGGTTATCTCGGGTTTGACATCCGCAGATCTGACATTCCGTGATCCTGGGGTTCTGCTGTTGATGTGTTCACACATCGGTCATTCGCACAAATGCATGTATACCATATTTATATCAATATATAAATCTATCTTTCTATCTCTCTCTATCTGTCTATATATATATATATATATATATATATATATATAGTCAGATAGACCCATATATATATATATATATATATAAGTATACATATATTGCAACCACACTCAGAAGATATATATATATATATATATATATATATATATATATATAGATAGTAGGGGTGTGCATGTGTTTGAGGAGTACAGAGGTTGCCCTTAATAACTTTACTGGAGAAGAACAATCGTTCAGTCATTTCACTGTTTTCCTTTAGCTTTGTTTTTTCTTTTGTATTTGTTTTTAACTCTTTGTCCCACAGTTTATCTGCAAACAGACCAATAGTATTTCCTGGGTAAAGATACCCTGCAGAAAATTTCTAACAAAATATTTGCCATCTTTACTGCCTCATCAGAGGGCATCACTACATGGGAGAATCCAGCAGGATAATCTTCACACACCAATGTACATTCCCCTAAGCTGTGGCAGTCATGGTGCTAAGACGGTCCACAGTATCCTTGGCTACCCTCTGAAATGGTTCTTCAGTAACAGGCAAAGGCAGTAAATCAGTTGTTTTTTCTCCTGTCATGCCGACCTCTGGATATTGCCATGTCTACTGCCGTACCATAAAAACACAATAAAAAATGTGCCTAATTCTCCTGTTTTTCACAACAAGGCTAGATGAAAAGAAATATCATGGGCTATGTCCGGATGTCTCATATGGTAGGACATTAGGACTTTCTTTGTCCCACTGCATGCCACCCACCCCCCCCTCCATATTGACAATCTGAAGCTTCCCTGTCTTTCTTCCTCAAGTTGTTATGGTGGGAACTTAGCCTATGGCTGGCACAACATTTTCATCCTTATCCTACCCACTTCTCCTTCCATAATAAGCCTAGTAGCTTTTGACAGCCATGGCTCAGATTTAGGCTTACTGCTACCAACTATCCCTTCTCCTGAAGTAGACCCATTCAAAAGAAGCCAATGTACATTTGACATCTATGGCTCTGCTTCAGACATGCTGCTGTTACCCTGTTCCTGTCCTGAACTAACCACTTAGCCAGTCACTGTTGTAGGTATGGACACTGGCTTTGTCTCCACACATTTACCGTTACCATGTTACCATGTGTACACAAGGTAGTGTATTATGAAAGTCATTTCCTATTCAGATACCTGGAAGAGTAACTCTGCTGTGGAGATCTATGTCTAGTTTACTGTACCAGTATTTTTGTATTTTGTACTAAATCAGTTCCAGTATTATTGGCCAATATATAGTTAAATCACTGTAGTTTGATTGTTGGGCTGGAGGTGACAATACCATTAATTTACTTTTATTTGGATTTAGGAGTAGTTTACTGTGTTGCAGACAGTTTTCAATTTTTGGGAAGGAATGCTGCAAGTCATCTTGGAGCTGTTTGACTGAAGAGGTAGCACATATTAGTAATGAGTCATCGGCGGATTGGATTAGTCTTGTTTGTTGAGAGCCTGCATGCTCATGTGTGATCATTTTAAGCTAAACTGTAGATTATGAGCACTTTAGTAATCATTTCTGAAGAATTGTAGAGATCTGTTTTAGCAGTATAAAAATGTCTATAAAATAATAACCTAAAATTACATTGTAAGTAATGGGTTATGTGATTGCTTTAGGCATTAGGCAAAGGCATTAATGAAAAAATGACTTAAAATATACATAGGTGACTCTATAGTCAAGCACACTGATGTTCCACTCACCAGGCTAAACAAGGAGAAAGTTACTGTCAGCTGCCTGCCGGGTGCCAGGATCCGCCACATAACACACAAACTCAGTTCATGCTACAACAAGTACAAATATGACTGTCATTGTCCATGTTGGTGTGAATGACCTGAGGTGTACCTCCCTGGACTACATGAAAAGAGACATGGAGGAGCGCTCCAATCTTGTAGCCCAGGCAGGTATGACCCTAGCCCTGAGTAGTATCCTGCCATCACTCAGAATTATACCACAGTAAAAGGACAAAATGATTGACTACAACAATTGGCTAAGCTTCTGGTGTCATTCTAAGGGGATCCAGTATCTGTCTACCTGGGATGACATGATCGACAGACCATGATGCTTTGCCAAAGATGGCCTGCACCTGTCGCCCTTGGGATTCCGGATACTGGCTAAGATTCTTGCCACCCCTATAGTGCCTTTTTTAGGCAAGGTTCAAATGACAAATTCACCACCATTACAGGTACAAGCCAGCAAAATCTGTGGGTAATGCTACTCAATGCTAGAAGTCTAAACCTCAAAATGCACTCATTCGAGGCACTCCTTAAAATGGAGAACATCAACATCTGTACAGTGACAGAGACCTGGTTCAAGGCTCCAGAGAGCACTCCTGCATTACCAGGCTATACATAATACTACACCTTTCGGCCACCTAATCTGGACTGAAACACTAAAGGCAGAGACGTGTCCATATTCATTAAGGATATCCACACCTCCAGGCTAGTTGCTCAGCATAATGCCTCCGAGATTTTCCAAGTGCAACTAACTCTGGGCAAGACTGCAGTCCAAATTGTAACTTGCTACAGATCCCCCACCATGCCCCAGTATTCCCACTCCTCATTTCTTGATACACTAGAAAATATTAGGGTACAACCCAACACCCTAATAATGGGTGATTTCAACTACCCCACCATTAACTGGGAAAACTACTCATGTACCAACTCTTTTGCTCAACGTTTTCTGGAATTCATAAATTCCAATGCCTTGGATCAACATATCCACACGCCCACCAGGGGCAGCAATATCCTAGACCTGGTCATTACCAACATGGGCGACCAGTGTTCTACACCAGAGGTCAATTCCTCATTGGTCAGATCCGACCACAAGCTAATCACCCTAGACATCCACATCTCGCCCCCACCCCCTATTAGGGAAACCATTGTAAAAAATGTCTCCAAAGCCAACTTCACGCTTCTTAAGACAGAAGTGGCAAACTTCACGAAACCCATGCAGATGGACAATAGAGGTACGACTGTTGAATCCCACAAAAATGCACTTTATAAGCACTTGCATGAGTGCATGGATTGTGTTATCCCTAACAGAACCAAGATGCTACCCTCCAAAAAAAGGAAATCAATCTGGTGGTCCCCCGCCATAAACAAACTCTACAACAGAAGAAAGAAACTGTTGCAAAAAAAGAGTAAAATCCCATGATTGGAGGATCAGCCTGATCAGCCTCTGTAAGAAGCTGCAATCCCTCATAAAATCCTCCAAAGCTAGTTACGAAAACAAAATCGCCACTGATTCTAAAGACAACCACAAAGCATTCTATAGCTATGTCAAGAATCTCAATGGCAACACTCAGATCTGCTCTGAGTTACAGCACAATGGCATTAAATATACAGAACCAACTGATATTGCCAACATCCTGGCAGATAGGTTCAGTGCTAACTTTACCCCCTTCTCACCCCCTAAAGGGCCCTTCTCTATACCGGAAGAATGCAAAGTTCCTGTAATCACGGCTGCACAGGTAAAAACCACACTCTCCAAAGACAAGAACACAGCATCCATGAGATATGACAACACCTCAGGCTACATTCTACACGAACTACAGAATGAGCTGGCATCCCACCTAAGTGCCATGTTCAATCATAGCCTCACCTCAGGCTTTGTGCTCACATAATGGCACACAGCAATGGTTATCCCACTTCGCAAAGGGGGAGCCACCATGGACCCCGGGAACTACCACCCCATTAGCCTGATGAGCCTAGTCTGCAAGACCATGGAACGTATCATCATGGAACTTATAAACAAAGACATTGGTAATCTCCAAACTCTAGACCCCACTCATTTCGGGTTTGTAAAAGGCAGATCATGTCTCCTAAACCTGATAGACTTCTTTGAAGCAGTCACCAAAGCCGTAGATAAGGGTAAGGTGGTTCACACAGCCTATCTAGATCTTGCCAAGGCTTTCGACACCATCTCCCACTCTGGAATTATAGATAAACTCACTAAACTAGGTATAAATACCTATGTGAAAGCCAGGGTACCTTTTCGGCTAGGCTTGAATAGGCCCTAGGGCCAATAGCCTAGTACCTACCTATGAACCTGTGAATCTATGTCAAAAGATGGATTGCCAACTGGCTCACTGACAGAACCCACACTGTGAAAGTAGCAGCTTCCAAATCTGACTTCAGACCAGTGACAAGTGGAGTACCACAGGGTTCAGTCCTAGGTCCTCTCTTGCTTGGTATCTACTTCTCTGAAGTACAGGCTAAGACAGAAGGTCTTTGGCTAATGAGGTTCACAGATGACTGCAAACTTGGAGCCATAATAGAAACTCCTAATGATGTGGACATCCTACAAAAGGGCCTCACTGAGACAGATGCCTGGTGTCAAAGACATGGCCTCAAGCTTAATACCAAAAAGTGCATTGTCATCCCCTTTGGTAAAAACTCTGTACCCATGAACTACCACATAGGCGGTAGTCTACTTAACACCAAAAGTATGATAAGAGACCTTAGGACACAGGTGGACAGTAGTCTCTCCTTTGATAATCACATCACCGCAGTAGTCAGGAAATCCTTCTATGTAGCACACCTCATCACAAAAGGATTTTCATACAGGAGAAAAAAGAGGTAATTGTTCCCCTCTACTCATCACTAATTAGACCCATTATAGAGTACAATGCCCCTTTTGCTGTGTACCTCACAAGACATCTACAACAACTGGGAAAGGCCACAGAAATACCTCACAAAGTGGATCACCAGTCTCAAACAGATGCCCTATACATACCATCTCAAAAACCTCCAGCTTTACTCCGTTGCATATCGCCTACTCAGAGGCGATCTCTGCCTAACATACAAAGCTATATCAAACCCAGAGCTGTTGGACATGCTCCACTTAAAGAAATCCCAGTCCATCTGAGCTACATGCTCTAGGGACCTAAACCTTGTCACCACAATAAACAGAACATGCTGGAGGGATAGATTCCTGTCCCGGAGACTTTCCATACTCTGGAACAAACTACCTATCTATATCAAATAAAGCTCCTCATTAGCACTCTTCAAGAAAAAATTTTGATGATTGGATGGGAAACAGGAAATTCACCCTGGGGATCACCTCTGTGGCTCTGCCCAACAGGGGCACAGGAAAATAATTTTCTTGGGTGGCAAAAGCCAGGGTACCTTTTTGGCTAGGCTTGTATAGCCCCTAGGGCCAATAGCCTAGTACCTTCCTATGAACCTATGAACCTATAAGTACACTTTAGAGGATAGAATTATGTTGTGCAGGAAAACTTGTGTTTCTTTGGAAGTCTGTTTTATACCTTGATTAGGACATTTGTTTTTTTTTACTGAACATGTTAAGAGCTACACATATTTTTGAAATGTGTGCAGACATTTTGTAAGTTGTTTTCAGTGTAAGAGTTAATTGAAATGCAATCCACTTAACACTTTTGCATTTGTACCACTCTTGTTATGTACAGTCATCAAGTTTTTTTTTCACTTATATCTGTGACAACTTTCACTTATATCTGTGACAACTCAAACGTCTTTTCATCAGTAAGCTTTCATTTGATTAGCAAGATGTAAACAAATAACACAAGTACACCATATTGGTACACATTTCCACACAAACTCTCAAGTATAGTTGCAATTGTTTCTGTTTTTCTGCAGTGTAGTACTCATCAAAATGTATTATTCAGTTCATGTGTGTGAACACACACATGTGTGTGTGTGTGTGTGTGTGTGTGTGTGTGTGTGTGTGTGTGTATATATATATATATATATATATATATATATATATATATATATATACATATACATATATATATATATAAGGGGAAGGATAGAGGCTAATGTCTGTACAACTCACCTGTCAATATGAATTTAATATACTGTTTGCTCAATAGTGTAACTATGCAACACTCAACATATAATCAACTATAGTTTCAAGTGAAATATCATGCAAAAAAATCTGATGACTTGTCTTGCTGTGACGGACTGTCTGAATATAGTCCTTTATTTCCAGAAAAGTAATTAACCTTTAACAAAATCATTTCACTCTAAAAACAAATTACTGAAAAATCCAATACATTTAGGAAGTAAGAAATATTGTTATGGTTAAAGCAGGATTATATTTAATTTCCTTTCTTTCCTTGTCAAATTACAATGAAGATAGAAATAGTAAGACTTAGTTATTAACAAAGCAATGAAAACTGAATAAACAGTTGTATATTGTCCAGTAGAGTCGAGTCAGGGATGACACAAATAATGACTTTATGACCAGTTTATTCATAAGAAAATCAACCAAGAATAGCAGTGCCCAACAACTGACATATACCAATTGGTTGGCATTACCAGGTCCATTCCAGCTATCAGTTAGAGTCCGGGTGGGTAACCCCAAGACCCTCCAGACATGTCATAAGAGCAAAATGGCAGCCATTCCTCCATACCTAGGTCTTTAGCTACCCAATGGCCCGATATAAGGTAAACTCAGATGAAGTGAACCACTCTTCTAACATTACTTGAATATGTTAAAATAATTACTAACTGACAAGGTTAACTATAAATAAAACAAGTCGAGGCCCAGTTCATTCAAATGGATACAATCAGCATCAAAAAAGTGTTGCCCACTTGCCAAATCACTGTGCTCAACAATGTTATAACCATTGTTCTTTGCTGCCCAAGTAACTTGATGGTTGATGAAGTGACAAGACATCTCTACCACTGAACTTCTAATGGCACCCTTTCAGGACAACCTGGGAGTAAAAATTCCGGCTGCTAAAATTTTTTTTCGAACTGAGGTTTAATCATTGCCCTCAGGGTTTATGATCAAAATGGCTGCCAATTATAAATTGATTGTTGACTGATGCTAGATGTCCTAGAGCTGGAACCAAGCCATGCCTGGAAAGCTGTGTCAGTGGATTATCCAAAAGGTCTGATCCCAAAAACCCTGAGCATTTTGACAGCCAGGAAGATGCTTGCCAAGCCAGTCTTTGGTCAAAGGAGAACTCCAAGATCCAAAGCACCTTCTTTCCTGAAAAGTAAATAACAAGGCTACTAGGTAATGTAAGAGAGGTAGGAGTCACAGACAAAACAAAATAAGGCTGAACTACCATTGGTATAAAAAACAAATAAATGAGTAAACCAAACCACACCACTGCAGAACTAGTGGAACACCAAATAATAAAACAATGATATTAGCTTATAAAATCTTATTTGAGCGCTTTTGTCAACTCCGACTTCTTCAGAAACTTTAGAACACTCAAAAACACCAAATATATATGTTCAATTGACCAATAAAACAGTGTAACCAGTTAACAACCTTAAAACCAATTAGAAACTATAAAGAACAATAAAATAAAAAACGTTCATGTAAAAACATACAAATATTTTATCATTTGTTATTTTTCAACCTTTTATTTAAAAAAACAGGTAATATTGATAGTATCATTAAGTCCTGGAAATGTGCACACCTTTAACTTAATCTGCCGTGCTGATTCTCTAATCTCTAACCCGTTCCTATAAATACCGCTGCTTAGGTCAGACGGAACCTGTTCCAAAACTGAAAATAAAAATATTTTGTATCTGTCACAGTTGGTTCTATGTTCATATAAGGCATTATTTTCATCCTTAACCTTAATGGAATAAAGATGCTCTTTAATTCTTTTATTTAAACTATGGGTGGTCATCCCAGCATAAAATGCCTGGCATCCTGAACACATCGAGTAAACAAAATGCGCCAGCACCAAACACAGTGAAAAAGCACAAAAAACAATGAGGTTAATATGACTGCGGTGGTGGTGCTGCGGTAGCATTGTCGCCTCACAGTAAGACGTCCTGTTCGATTCTCAGCTAGAGTGTCTTCTGTGTGGAGACATGCATGAATGGGCATACCTTCGTTGAAGGTTGTGCATCAGGGTCGGCAACTCGGCATGTAAAAATCTACTGCCAATCATTAGCGGACCGGAGTTCCGCTTTGGCAACTCCTAACCGGGAAAAGCCGAAAGACACAACAACAACATGAATTTAATTTAATTAATAAAGTAGTGTACATCCCACTGAATGGTTCACTCTATATATGTATGTGTGTTACTATACATTAGTAATTACCTTTATTCCCACTGAAGAAAGCCTGCTGGCTGAAACCGGTCAAAATGGGATGTGCACTACTTTATTAATTAAATTAAATTAATGTATTAACCTCATTGGTTTTGTGCTTTTTCACTGTGTTTGGTGCTGGCGCTTTTTGTTTACTCATATCAGTTCCAGCCATGCACCTGGTCCTACTTGCGGAGGTTTTGTTTTTGGCTTTGACATCCTGAACACATCCCAATGTAAACCACCCCTTTCGACTTACTGCTATATCTCTCTGGAACCTGAATGATATAATTTATATGTTCTAAGGAAACATATGGACTTTTGTAAATAAGTCTACATACTTTACAGGTTCCAAACTTATGCATTCCTTTTATCTTATTGCTACTAGGTAAAGTAAATCTAGTACTATCCTTTATTAACAAAGTTTTAAAACTATTTATTTTTTTGTACACAAAAATGGGTTCACTCCCAATAGCTTCAGATACATCTGCATTCCCCTCCAATATCTTCCAATTAGCAAGACTAACATCCTTAATAGCTTTGCTATCTACTGACATCTCCAACATAAACTCAGGAGTTTTTTTCCAAAAAGGATGCACTACCCTTAACTTAGTATTTTCTTGATATACATTGCAGTTTTTAAGTAAAATGGGTTTTAATAAGGTTTTGCTTTTATTACTTACTTTTGCTGCCACTCTGCATACAAATTTTTTATTGTACCCTCTTTAGACCAACAAAGAAATGATAAATAACACTTCTTTTTTTATATCTGTCATCTTTTGTTGCCATTCTAGAAGCTCTAATGAACTGACCCTTAGAATGCTCCTTTCATAAAATAAGGGTGGTTGCTCCTAAAATGCAAATAACTGTTCAAAAACACATTCTTATGATAAATACAGCTGTCAAATTTATTTTTAGTTTTATCTCATTCAATAGCCACATCTAAAGAATTAACTTTAGACCCCATTTCACCTAAAATGGATTCAAGAAAATTTGAAATCTCATTAAGATGTTCAACACATCTAATTCATTGTTCATGTGTTCCATCAACAATGAAAAATAAATTGTCAGCAAATCTTTTGTAAAAAAATATTTTATCAAAATAAATATTGGTTGTTAACACATTTGTTTCCCACCAGCCCAGTACTAAATTTGCAAAAGCTGGGGCCACTGCTGACTCCATTGCAACACCTTTTGTTTGTCTATAATATCTCTTGTTGAACAAAAAAAGAATTATTCTCTAACAAGAGGTCTAAACTTGAACAATACAATAATATCAAAAATCAATATATTTTGTCATAAACATTCTTAAACATTCAACTCCTAGATCTTGTGGGATGCTCGTAAATAACTAACATTTCTCTCTGATCACATAAAGACTTAATGATTACATTGTTACTACCACTCTCAAACATGAATTAAAAAAAAAAAAAAAAAAATTATTAATTAACAATTAATGTTTTTATAACTATCCATTACATTTGAACTTCAAAAGAAGTATGAAAGTATTAAATGCATAGTTGGTATTATTTGTTTTTTCTTAGATTTGTACAACCATACCTGGACTAATATCATTGTATTTTGCTCATTACCAGTCTCATAAGTGTATTGTACTTGTTTATAATTTACCTTGCTTTTATCTGTGGAGCTTTTCTCCCCGGGCCTCTACTGAAAATGGACTTTGATCCAGCTAGACTAGCCCGGTCAACAAATGTAAAATAAAAATAAATAAAATAAAATAACATATATATATATATATATATATATATATATATATATATATATATATATGTGTGTGTGTGTGTGTGTGTGTGTGTGTGTGTGTGTATATATATATATATATATATATATATATATATATATATATATATATATATATATATATATATATATATATATAAATATATAATAGAGAGAGAGAGAGAGAGATACTTATATATATCGACTGTGACCATACAAGCATTGGTATTACTATAATTATAGACAAATTAAATTCACATAATTTATCTAAAAAATCCCATGAGTCTCTTACATAAGATGACAATTTCTGAAATAAGGGATTTAAAATAATGTCAAGAAATAATGAAATCCCTGTGATATTATTTGAAACCAAAACAATAGTCTTAAAGGGGTGTTGTGTAGGATACTTGTGTATCATCAGGATACCAAATAAGACCTTAATCTTTGGGTTAGCAACCTTTAGAAAGTCATATATTTCAAACCATTGTTCATTAGATGCTCATATAAAATGGAATGAATAGCCATGACTTTTTTGTATGGCACTCAAGGAAACTTTAATATATCCATGTTCATTGCTTAAAATTTCCTCCATAGCTTTAATATATTTATTGGTGTCCATAACTACTAACCTACCCCCTTATCTGTCTTCATGAATCTAAGATTTTTTCAGTCCTTAATTGACTTAAGGCTTGTTTTTCACCAAAAGTCAAATAAATGTGTTTTTCTTGCTAAGTATTTCCCTAATGTCTTTTTCGCACACCTGCTCAAACACCTTGATATTATTATTTAAAGTTGGACTAAACACTGAAAGTTTTCTTAACAAATAAGCCATACCAACATCCTTTATCAAATATTTCAAATTCAATTTATGAGTAAAGAAGTTTAATTCAAGCAGAGTTTTTGCTACATTCACCCTGTAGGTTGGTATAAAATTCAGACCTAAACTAAGTACTTGAAAATGCATTGAGTTCATAATAAAATCAGAATGGTTAAATATTTTTAAGTCTGAACTCACTTGTTGAATCTTTTCTAAAAAATATTTTTTGCTCCATGGCCTTTCATTTTCTGTTTCAACAACTGGCTTCTTCCTCTCCCTAGGACAAGGTATTTTGGATTATTTCTACTATAATGTCCTGGAGAATAAAAATCGCCAACGTTGTTTTCATTCAATCCAGCTGGTAAATATCCCTCATCTTTAGGATGGAACACAGTCAGCAAACTGATGTCACTCTCAGAGGCTGTATTTATAGCCTCAGTATGTAAATAGGTGTGTCTATGTTCCATTTAAAGTAGAAATGTCATCAGAGTTCACAAAGGTTCAATTCTTAATTAAATAGTTAATACTCAAGGGATAAGCTGTTCAGCTTTCATATGCTAAATAGGAGATAGGAGTCAGATAACCACCTCCCCATCCACTTTAGGACTTTGGTCAAATGGCCCTCCACTGGTAGGTCAGAGATTCATCCTATGCAGAGGAGTGAAAGGAATATTACTTGTTGGGAATACCTTGTTACATAAAGAGTTTCTTCAGAGTTATTGACTTCTGCACAGAAATAGGGTGGCATGTGTAGATCAGTATGTATGTATAACTTTAAGAAGTTTTCCATGGCCTTGCATATGTTTTTATTCTCCTTGTTTTAACTTTTTTTCCCTAAAAACAATTATCAACCTGGTCTTTGGATGGCTCCATAGAGAATCTGCCACAGGAATGATACAACACAATTGATCAGACAGTTTTTTGTCTTCAAAACTGGATAATGGAATGGCTTAAATCTATACTACAGCCATATTTAAGTCACCAGAGCTCCGACCCCCCCCCTGACATCTCACTCACAAACAACCCCACTTATAGGTAAGTTGCAGGGCTGGCCTTTGGCCTCTGGTACCCCATGCAAAAGGGCTCCACAATGCCCACCCCATGCCACCTTCTGCCCCCATCCTGATCTACCTACACCATCCAGATTACTTTTTTCTTCCTTTTTCTCACCGTTTGTCTTAGTCTTCAGTTTTTTCCTGTATTCATTCAAAATATGTTTAAAGAAACCATTTCCTTACTATGAAACAATAAACAAATAAATACTGGAAAAGCACTGCTGCTAGAGCAGTGCCCTAGGCAGCCGCCTAGTTGGCCTATTCCTAAGGCTGGCTATGGTAAGCTGCATTTCAACAGATGAGAAAATTAGGAAATACCGATATAAGCAAATTAGTGTAAGGGAAATAACATCTCATTACCTGTGTACATTACAGTCATCAAGGTAATTATTTGTTTAACCAGGCATCAAGAATTCATAATATCAGGGAGATCAACTATCTTTCTGTAACAGTTGAATCACAGATTGTAGTTAAGTGGTTAAGGCACTATATTTTGAGATGAGGAATGTTGCTTCATTCTTGTTTCTTGTGCTAAGAAATTCTAGACAGTGGGAGCAATCTTACTTATATTTACTTAAAACATTTAAATTATATTTAGCAGTTAGGATCTGTCATTCATCAGCAAATTAATTCACATCTAATATAGTTTACATGTTAACTATTAATATTATATTTGTACCATATGTACCTTCTATCCCAACTACAAATAATAAAGTAAATAACTTACCTGTTACACTATTTGCTGAAGTTACTAGACATGTATGTGAATAATTATATTTTTTACAATTGCTTTTCTTTAATATAACAACCCTGCTTAAGAATCTTCTGTTAAAATCACAGAGTGGTTTCATACATATCACAAACTTTGGCCAACATATGTATTGCGTTAGTGAATCTTTGGTTCTTACTCTAACAGTATTTAGTTATCATTAATAATCAGTAGTGGCTGTATTTAAAAAGTCTTTGAAAAGTTGAATATGTTTTTTCCAGTTTCTAGTAATGTGTTTTCTAGCCTTTGCAAACAAAACACCATGTAGGTGGAGTCTGATCTCTTTTAACAGTAGTATAAACTAGGGCATTAAGCAGTGCCAAATGCATTTTTAATTTCTAGACAGAAGGCAAGTCTTTCTAATTTTATGGTTCATTGTTTGTAAAGTACTAGTTTGCAATGCAGTCTGTGATTTCCTCCTTATGACCTGGTGGGGGGGTCAGCAATCAAGATGCAGTAATTTAAAATGTAAGAGATGCAAAGAGTAGTGTGCTGCATGCCATTAGGGGGGGGGCAGTTTAGTTCTCTTTAGTGAAATTCAATTGAACTTCCAAGGTTCAAAGGTAGACATGAATTTATTTATTCAGCATAATTTGAAGAGAAAGGTTATAAGTGATAAAGTACCATTTTAGCTAGTTTTCTTAGATTGATATGGGAGAGGAGTAGCAAGTTTATAAGTTTAGTTAAATTATTTTAGAACAATATTGGTAGGTATTTGCAAATGAAATTTAAATGAGATGCTCCATAATACAGTGGGCTTGTACTGCTTGAGCATGTTGAATGGGATATTCTTTGGATCACTTATTTAAGTTTATGTAGCTTACTTCTCTCAGGAATACCAAACAGCATAGTATCATAGCATCATAGGAGGTTACTAGGCTAATGGCCCTAGGGCCCTTACAAGCCTAGCCAAGAGATTATCCCCAAAAAGGAAACCTTAGCCTTCAACTGTCGCCCCTGTCAATGCACACAGGTGGAACTCCTGGGACAAATTTGTGGCATCCCATCCACTCATCAAGGTTGCACTTGAAGAGGGTCAGCGAGGTGCTCTGTTTGTTTTCTTAGGATTGACAGCTAGTTTGTCAGACAGGAGTCACAGGAATAGATTGGTATACTAATTTTGAAGATTATTTTGCAAGTCAGAACAAATGTCAGTACCTTAATGAGTGTAAGATTATCCGAAAATAGCACGGCTTTCATGTTTGGTAGACAAATGTGTTGATCATGAATAAATAAAGACAATAAGATTGCTTACGGTGTAATACAATACTAACCCTGCACTAGGGTGTAATGCAGTACTAATTCTACACTACAGTGTGATACAATACTAATCCTATACCAGTGTTTAATAGAATACTAATTGTATACTAGGGTGTAATACAATACTAATCCTACACTAGGGTATAATGCAGTACTAATTCTACACTACAGTGTGATACAATGCTAATCCTATACCAGTGTTTAATACAATACTAATCCTACACTACGGTGTGATACAGTACTAATCCCATACCAGTGTTTAATACAATACTAATCCTACACTACAGTGTGATACAATACTAATCCTATACCAGTGTTTAATACAATACTAATCATACACTATGGTGTAATACAATACTAATCCTACACTATGGTGTGATGCAATACTAATCCCATACCAGTGTTTAATACAATACTAATCATACACTAGGGTGTAATACAATGCTAATTCTACACTAGGGTATAATGCAATACTAATTCTACACTATGGTGTAATGCAATACTAATCCTACACTAGGGTATAATGCAATACTAATCCTACACTACGGTGTGATACAATACTAATCCTATACCAGTGTTTAATACAATACTAATCATACACTAGGGTGTAATACAATACTAATCCAACACTATAGTGTAATACAATACTAATCCTACACTACAGTGTAACATGGTACTAATCCTATACTACAGTGTAATACAGTGCTAATCCTGATACAATACTAATTTTATACCTGTGTTTAATACAATACTAATCGTACACTAGGGTGTAATACAATACTAATCCTACACTACAATGTAATACAATACTTATTATACACTAGGGTGTAATACAATACTAATCCTACACTATGTAAAAACCAAAAGCTCCAAGCGACCACCAGAGCTAAAAGCACAGATAGTTCCAAGAGACCACCATAGCTAAAAGCATACGTAGTTTATAAAAAATACGACAGGATAAGCGCTTTCACACAAAGTGCTTCTTCAGATCCATGTAAAAGACAAACATTGCATCCAAGTTTAAATATCTTAGCAATATTAAAACAACCAATAAAAGCTAATCAGTATAACAATTAAGTCACTGTTGTGATCTATGTTTCTTAAGAACACATTTTAAAGGGATAGTAGCATTAATTCTTGGTGATTTATCTGCTTGCATTTTTGCTATCCACTGCATTTCAGCTAGCTCTACTCTATTATTAATATCACCCCCCTTCTTATTATCTGATATCAGTTGCAGTACTGTAAATTCAAACATGTGTCCTTCAATATTGGGTATGTGCTTAGCTAAAGCATTAAAGAAATTAATTTTCCTGATGTCATCCAGATGTTGCATAATATGTTCTTTAAGCATTCTGGTAGTCTTACCAATCTAGAAAGAGGCACATTATCTACTGCTAGGTAAACTAAATACTTAGATCTACCATCTGCATACAAGTTGAAAGTAAATATATGATTGGTAGAGGGATGCACGAAGGTATCTCTCCTCGAAACAAATGAGCAGGCCCTGCAATTTCTGCATGGAAATGTACCATGCCTATTAGAAATCACCTTGGTACTGCTGTTAGTGGTATAGCAGACCTGCCTTTTCAAAGAAAGGTTGTTTTTAAATGTAAAACAAGGTCTATCACCTACTATAGCTCTTATCTGATCATTAGATGCCAAAAATAGGCCAATATTTATTTATAATCTCACATGCTTTAAAAATGTTACTACTATAGCTGAGGGGTAGTCTTAAAACATTTCTATTAGATCCCCATACGTCACCCGTATATCAGAATCATGTGCTGTCCTATGAAAAAATGGCTTCCCTGTTGTATCACACAGGCCTTTAACCTGTAACTTGACTCTGCTTGGGTCATTTTGATTATATCCTCTCTTCATTAGCTCATTTTTCAGCTCTAAAGATAAAGATGCTCCCTAATAATCTTGATCTTCAGTATGGAGTCTAGACATTCCTAAAAACTGCCCCTGCTATATTAATAAAAACATGCTTAGGGTGCATACTGGAGCAATGCAACAATGCATTCATTCTACAATTTTTCCTAAGTAAAGAATTATGAATCGTACCATTCGTCAAAGCAACCTTAGTATCTAAAAAATCAATAGAGTTGCTGGAAAAATTCAAAGTAAATCTGAAGCAGTCACTACTTCATTCAAGATATTCTACAAACTATTGCAGTTGCATGTGTGTACCTCACTTTTGGTTTTTACATTTTTAGTTTGTTCTCCTGGGTGACCTTTGGCTGCTGGTGGTTGCATTTTTTATTCTACTAATCCTACACTATGGTGTAATACAGTACTAATCCTACACTACGGTGTAACACAGTACTAATCCTGTACTATGGTGTAATACAATACTAATCCTACACTAGTGTGTAATACAGGACTAATCCTACACTAGGGTGTAATACAGTACTAGTCCTACACTAGGGTGTAATACAATACTAATCCTACACTAGGGTGTAATACAATTCTAATGCTACACTAGGTTGTAATACAATACTAATCCTACACTTGTGTGTAATACAGTACTAATCCTACACTAGGGTGTTATATAATACTAATCCTACACTAGGGTGTAATACAGTACTAGTCCTACACTAGGGTGTAATATAATACTAATCCTACACTAGTGTGTAATACAATACTGATCCTACACTAGGGTGTAATATAGTACTAGTCCTATACTAGGGTGTAATATAATACTAATCCTACACTAGGCTGTAATACAATACTAATCCTACACTAGTGTGTAATACAATACTAATCCTACACTAGGGTGTAATGCAGTACTAGTCCTACACTAGGGTGTAATATAATACTAATCCTACACTAGGCTGTAATACAATACTAATTGTACACTAGTGTGTAATACAATACTAATCCTACACTAGGGTGTAATACAGTACTAGTCCTACACTAGGGTGTAATACAGTACTAGTCCTACACTTGGGTGTAATATAATACTAATCCTACACTAGGCTGTAATACAATACTAATCCTACACTAGGGTGTAATACAGTACTAGTCCTACACTAGGGTGTAATACAGTACTAGTCCTACACTAGGGTGTAATATAATACTAATCCTAAACTAGGCCGTAATACAATACTAATCCTACACTAGTGTGTAATACAATACTAATCCTACACTAGGGTGTAATACAGTATGAGTCCGACACTAAGGTGTAATACAATACTAATCCTACACTAGGGTGTAATACAGTACTAATCCTACACTAGGGGTAGTACTGTACTGGTTTAGGATAACATTAAGAGCTGATTCATGGGGAACTCTTGATAAAAAGAGTATATTTTCAAGCTTTGGGAATCAGAGGCAGCATAAAGCATTTGGATAGTAAAGTAGTTTTACAGCTTTCGTATTGCTTCTTTACCACATTCTGCTTTTTTGTGTTTGGAAGTAGCAACAAATATTAAAAATACTCATTTTTTGTAAGTCCATGTATATGACATCAATGAGGAGACTGGTACTGATAAGGCCTGTTACATAGCAGTTGAGCCATGAGAGAGTTTACACCTTTCCGGAAGGAATGCTGATTACAAGATAACACTTCATACTTATCTCTGTGTTCAACAATCTGTTTCTATACTTATTTTTAAGGAGTTTGGGTAATGGTTGCATGTTATCAGTGTGGCAGTAGTCCAATGCTGATATAGGATTACATCACATCAGTGTTTATTGCTATGAGTGTTTGGGTCTTTGGGGGGGGGGGCATAATACCATGGGTGAGAGACAAGCTAATGATATGGAGTAGTGGTCTGGTTATAAATGACTGTGTCATTTTAAGGGAAGAGGAGTTTAGAGTCACTGATAGCATATTTTATCATTATAAGATTTCTACTTGATCTATACTGGATAGTGTCAGTACTTCCAGCCATTTGTCCAGGGATGCTAATTTCCATTTCCTAAGGAATTAACTTTCCTGAGACATAGACAGGGTTGCTTTCTGATAATTAAATCAACACTGCATCATGATATGCCTGTGATCACTCAGAGAGTTTACCAGAATATTGGAGCTGGAGGGGAAAAAAAGAAAGAAATGTGTTGCTAGGTGATGTGGCAAATATTCTGGGATGGTATGCTGTAAGTGGACTAGACTGGAAATGGGAAGAGGAAGTAGAGGGGCAGACAGCGCCATGGTTTAGAGAGTGGGAATAATAGTGGCAGGTGTAAGAACGTGGCAACCAATGGGTGGTGGTTCCACAGATGGGTAGTACAAAAATAACAGAATGGCTGTTCAGTCCTTTAGGGAAAGTATTATTCAAAACGTGGTGTGACCAAGGACCTAGCAATTGGCTACAGAGCTGAAATACATGATACTTTTAAGGTCGGAGTGGAAAATATAACTGTAAACCTGTAAATTAGCTGAGTTATTAAGAAGGGAACAGTGAGCCAGCAGACCAAATGGTCTGGCAAAGGACAAAGAAACTCTAATAAAGGGATTAGTGAATAAATGGATATCATAGCACCAGGTGGAGGAAGAGACAGCTGAACAATGCAGTAATGGCCATGTTGTTAGATGCAAGGAGTCTCAATAAGAAGCTCCACTCCATGGAAACACCCCTCACCCTGGACAGTGTTGACATCTGTGCAGTTACAGAGAGATGGTTTAAAGCTTTGGAAGGCACCCGAGCAGTAAAAGGCTATAATGCCTTCCACATGTTTAGACCACCTACTGCACATGAAGGGTCAAGAGGTGGAGGTGTATCAGTCTACATAAACAGTAAGCACACCTCAAAATTGATCAAATGATATGGCATATGTGAGCTACTCCATGTCCAACTAACCTTAGGTAAAGTCCAATACCATATTCTTGCTAATTATAGGTCCCCATCTTTGACCCAGGATAACCATACCACATACTTGAATATATTGGAGTAACTCGCAATTCAGCCTGACACTATATTCATGGGTGATTTCAACTATCCCACCATCAGCTGGGATACATACAAAACTACTAACCTGCATGCTCAGACATTCCCGGATTTTGTCAATGAAAAGACCCTGAAACAGCTACTATGCAAACCAACTAGGGGTGCAAATATCCCAGATCTAGTACTGAGAAATATGAGTGAATGCTGCACCTCCCCTTTTGTAATGTCCTCACTGGTCAGATCAGATAATAAAGCGGTCACCCTTGAAATAAATATAAAGACTGAACTTCCAAGAGACCCTAGCACCTTTAAAAACTTTTCCAAGGGTAACTACCTCCTATTAAGTGAGGGCAGAGCTAAATTCCAGCCCCCCAACCCCAAGCTTAGACAACATGGTGGCCTATGCAGAAGTGTTTATGGAAACCCTGTACAAGCATGTAAATAACTGCACAGAAACAGCAATACCAAAATGAAATAAACTTAGGACAAATTCCAAAAAAAAGCCACTTGGTGGACATCCAGTATAAATGGGTTGTATAACAAAAGAAAGAAAATCCTGTCCAAAAATAGGAAGGGCCATGCTCAAAAGAGAAAATCTCCCCCATCAATCTCAAAAAGCAATTCAGGGGACTAATTAAGTCCACCAAGCCAAAACTAGCCTCCCAGGCTGAGGATAACTATAAGCATTTTTCAGTTATGTATGCATCCTTAATGGGAAGATACAACGGTTTGGTGAACTAATAGCAAATGGAACTTCCTATACTGTATTGGGGTTATAATAACAAATTTTCTGGCTGATAAATTTAGATCTAGTTTCATCCCCATATAACCCCCAGTTTTCCCTCAGGAAATGTCCTCTATCATTTCTCCATCAACTATTATTAAAGAACAAGTCCTTACTACACTCTCTAGAGCTAAAAACACTGCATCAGTGGGTCCTGATAATATCCCAGGATGCCTCCTAAATAACTTGAAACATGACCTGTCAAACTCACTGTTATCTCTGTTCAATCACAGCCTGCAGACAGACTTCATCCCTAGGGAATGAAAGACTGCAACTGTCAATCCTCTACACAGGTGAACTATCAACAGAATCAGGGAACTATAGACCCATAAGTTTAATTAGTCTTATATGCAAAGCCATGGAGAGAATTATTGTGGACCTGATAAGCAAAGACATAGGAAAACTTCAAACACTCGACCCATCCCAGTTCGGTTTAGTCAAGGGCAGTTCATGCCTACTAAACTTGTTGAACTTCGAAGGCAAAATTGTACATACTGCCTAACTTGATCTGGCAAAGGCTTTTGACACAGTATGTCAGGTATTATAGACAAGCTCACAAATTTAGGAATAAATCCCTTTGCCACCCATTGGATAACCAAATGGCTCATAGATAGTGTTCAGGATACATGAAGTTAGGGTGGGGGAATCCACCTCCACCAAGAGACCTGTTACTAGTGGTGTTCCACAGGGCTTGGTACTGGGACTTCTCCTGTTTGGAATATAGTTTTCTGAAGTAAGGGGAAATGTAGAGGGTCTTTGGCTGAGCAAAGTTGTTGATGACTGCAAGTTGGCTGCAATCCATGAACCCCCACAGATGTAGATATTCTCCAGAAGGGCCTGATGCAGACAAATAACTGGTGCCAGAACCACACAGAACCATGGCCTAAAGCTCAATAAAAAAAGCATAATTATACCCTTTGGGAAGATGACCTACCATGCAAATTACAACACTGATAACACTCCCCTAGGAGTACAGGCAGTGGTAAGGGACTTGGGAGCTCAGATTGACAGTAACTTGAACTTTGTTTACCATGTGTCCGTGGTAGTAAAAACAGCCTTCTATTTGTCGCAACTTATATTTAAGGGCATGGCATCCAGATATAAGGAGATCATGGTCCCACTATTCTCAACCTTTATTAGACCAATAATTGAGTACAATGCACCCTTGGCATGTGCCCAACCAGGCATTTGCAACAGCTAGGGTGGCCACAGAAGTTCCTTTTTAAAAGAATACAGGATGTAGTGAATAATATGTCCTATGTGATCACAACCTTGTACCTGGACTCGGTCTCCTACTGACTACTGAGGGTCAATCAATGCCTAACCTACAAAGCATTGTCTTATCCAGCCCTGATGGATTTGCTACACATTTCAGAAATAAACAGCACTAGAATTACCTGTGCTAAGGATCTAAACCTCATGTGTGACATACACATAGCATGCTGGAGGGGTAGGTGTGTGTCACATATTTCCCCTCTCTGGAACAGACTCCCCATTCATGTGAAACTGAGCTCTTCCCTAAGACTATTCAAATGCAGTTTGGACCAATGGATGGCAAATTGCAAATTCACCCCTGGTTTGTCACCTGTGGCCTTTACGGACAGGGGAAGTTTGCAGATGACCAAAGTCACAGACAACTACCAAAGCCATTCTAGCTCATGGGCATTGAGAAAATTGTGGCATGAATGGCTAGACTTAAAAAGGATATAGGGCCATTAGTCTCAAACTCTCCTATGACCCTCTGGCCCTATGATCCGATGTTTTATAAAGCTAGAACATGACATAGTCTCTTCTAATAGAAGCAGTACAAAGCTAGAGAGCCAATGTGTCACAGATTAGGAATTGGGACAGGACACAGAACATTGATGGGTATGTAGACATTATAACATTCAGACACATTTTTGGGAGGATAAATGTCTGGAGTGGAACCGAGACAAAACCAAGTGGCACAACACACTTAAGCTAGTATAACACTGAAGGTAAACTACCCCAATGCAGCAAAAATACTTCCAGTAAATGAATGTAGAATGCCCAAGCAGAATATTACAAAAATATAAATGTCATGGGCACTACACACAGGGAAATTCAAATCAGTTATGACTTAAGGTAGGTGTGCATAACAGCTTTATATTCAGCCATCGAATGGGCTAACCATAGAACAGCTGAACACTAAACAATAATCTTCGAATGTTCACTCACTGAATTTTCATTTTATCGACAGGGTAAGTAACTACTTGTCCAACACTTCCCCATCTGACACACAGACGTGTTTCATACCCACCAAGTTAGGGGGCTTTGCCCTCTGCATCCCCTTACTATATACACCGACTTCAGGACCATCTTACAGTGGAGAAAAGGGGAGTGTTAGACACGTAGTTCATTACCCTTGTGATGAGATGAAAGTTTGCTTATTGTTCGATGTTCAGCCGTTCGATGGTTACCCATTCCATGGCTGACATTAGACCTTATACAACAGTAGACAGGAACTAGTGAAGGTCTATCAATTAGCTATAGATAAGTTGCCTTTTCAGACTTTAGTTACAGTTGTAAAATAGTTTAAAACTAAAAATCCTATATATGAAGCTAGATCAAGAAGAGAAATTCATTGACAGTGAAAGTAAACAGCTGTTTTACAAGGTCTGTTCAAACAGTAATAGTTTGCACAGTGAACAACAAAATATTTTGGGACTTCCAGTGTTCTACTGCTGTGAACAATGTTGGTGAAAAATCCCAGTTTTGTGAATAAAATTAAAAACTGTTGTTCTTTTGAAGGATTGGATCTAGCAAAATACATGAGGCTAGAGTTTTTTGATGGTGAGAATAAAAAAGGTTTATCAGGGTTGTGAGAATGTTATCAGAAAACAATTCTTGAATTTCATACAATTGTAATAAAAGTAGCACTTCTTTAAAGTTTGTAAGGATGGAATCGAAAGGTAAATAAAGCGGACAACTGATAAGGCTTGAATGGGAGACTTTCTACTACCTGCACTTGATTACTTGACCCCCCCCCCCCGCTCATCTGACATATCAATTCTTTCCAGGTTGACAGTCCCAAAGTCCCTTCATTGTCATGGAGGTGGAAGTCAGGCTTTCAGGAAGGAGTGCTGCTGGAGTCCAATCAGGGGATTGGGGGTTTCTTACTTAAGGCCTATCCACATAGTGCGTGCACATTAACATTGTCAGGGGTTGGCATGCACAGTCATCAATGTGTGAGTCTCAATGACTTCCACAAGTGAAGTAACTGCTCACGTCTGCCCTGTCCCCTTGTAGCTATCACCCCTCTGTGGTCTCTGAACTGTACCTGGGATTCTACCATGTGAACATGCATTTGAGGCATGTGATTCCAGCAGTTCTGCTTCATCCTTCATTTCCCCATCACTTGGTCAAACAGGTACCCACAAAATGAATGCAGGTCACCTGAATCATAGTCAAGACTTTATCCCAATCTGAAATGGAGCTGGCAGAAAAACTGCATATTTTGAGATGATTAGCTGCAAAGTACAGTGTCTGTCTACAGTGGTTTCTAGGAAAATGTATTCTGATGCTGTGAATGGCAAAAAGTTCCCACTGTCCTTAGTCAAAGTAGGCTGGTTTGCCAGTGAGCTTATCTAAGAGCATTTAAGGTGTCTGAAGAGTCACTGCACATAAGTTATGCTTTTAATTAACAATGGGAGAAAAGAAAGCCTTAGCTGTTCAGTGCAATTTTAATGATACGCCTTTGTGGTGCCTGTGTAAGGAAATGTTTTACAAGAGTGGAGGTAGTAATGTGCTACTATTAACAAATAAAGCATAAAGGGAAATGTCACAAAAGGTCCATTCTATTGTCATAGGAAAATATGTCTATCATACTCACTATCACCTTTTTGAGTGTTGGCACCACATCTGTCTTTTTAGTGTGTATGTTGGGTTTTTGTGTTGCAGTGACTGTAATAATAATAATAATTATTATCTGTTAATTAGGTTGTCCCACTGCACACTCAGACCCTTTTCAGGGGCATCCTGGGTACAATGTCTGATCAAGTGATTTAATCAAGGTCACACAAGTAGATAAATGGGGCAATGAGAATCAAACCACATACTGAAGAAACTAAAGCTTAGAACTTTAACCTCTATGCCAAGTTTTTACTTTAAGGAGTGTGTTAATGCAGGCTGAGGGAATAAACTGCAGCTCCTGTGTTTAGCCACATGCCTGTGTTGAGAGGCACTTAGTTTTGTGTGACCATTCATGTACAATGCTAGAGTACACGACATGTCTTAAATAATTTGCTTGTTTTTTTCGAGGGAGGGGTTGCTGGTTGCTGAAGATTAATATTTGCTACACAGCACATAAGTCTTATTGTTTCACTCACTGCCAAATGCTCTCAGGGTTGAGTTAACTGCTATAGCTGCAGACACTCAAGGAAGCAAATGCAAGAATAGACCAATATCAACACTGCAGGTGGCGTGTGAAGTTAGGGACAGACTATCGGTCATAGTCCTGTGACTTGAGGCACAGGTACTCACAAATCTCAGTTGTAAATACCAAATGAGGACACATTAGCGTTTTTTGAGAAATGAAACTTTTTGATATTAGATTTCAAAGAAGCAGTAGCAGTAAAATGTTGCCATCATTCTCATACTGGGGCTGTAGCAGCCAAATCACCAGTTCATTGATGCCATGCAGGAAAGAGTTGGCATTTGTGCAATTTCTAAGTAACATTTCATTTAAAAAAAGAACTCGTGATGGAAATGATTGAAGATGATCAAAATAAATGATGATGGCTTCCTGATGAGCAAAGACCTGTTTAATCCACCTGATATCACAAAAGCAGAATGCAGCCTAGTGATGAGGTCAAGTCTGTTCAAGGTGCTCTTCTCCTACCCATTTGTGCAGTTTGTTCTTAGCTAATGCATGCATTCTGCCTTGTCTTACATATTATGCATTTGTCTTTTTTTCTTATTTTTTTATTTTACTGGAGGACTTTGCATCCAAGAGGCATCTCATATCACAGCTGACCTAATAATACTACAATTGTAATAATATTTAGTGATCCAGTAAATGCACACATCTCAGAAGCAAAGTAAAAAAGAAATAAAACAAAATAACTACATGTGGCAGGTATAGAATGTACTGCAGAATTTGATTTTGTGACTGCCACCACTTGGAATATAGAGTCAGACAGTTAGGGTTGAGTTGTTATGATACTGTTAATGGGACTGGTGATTGTCTGAGTTTGGCACAGCATTGCTATTTCTGCTTCAGTCTTTTTCATCATTAAGTTGGGCTCTTATAGTGTTTTTGCTGCTGTGTGCCATCACTTCGAAACAACAGAAATCATAATGCCAGTATGTTGCCATCCTTGAACTATGGTTGAGTTATTGCACTGCTCTTGTTACAAAACAGCTATCTGATTATATAAGCCAGAGAGATGCAGCTGTCCAGAATATGGACACTCATTTTACCGGAGTATGACTCAGTAATGATTTTTAGGGCCATCTGAGGTATGCAGTTGTGCAATGAAACTAGATAGTAATTTGTGTATGCCAGGGTTTTATTTTCCCTTATAACAATGAATATTTCTATAAGGTGACAGATTGTAAATGTTAAAAGAATATAATACTTTTGGGAAAACTGCAAATAAATAGCAGCTGCATGCTGGTAAAAATAGACTCTTGTATTTTAGATATCTACAATGATGTTTAACTTTCAGATCCATAAAATGAGTTTCAAAAGTGCAATTTCTGGCAAAGCATGCTCAGTTTTTATACTTATTCATCTGCTACCAGCTTAGGGAAATTGGTCCACTTCTGAGGTTTTTCAGCCATAATTCAGGCAACAAGAACACAAGTAAATGGAGAATTTAGAACAGCTGATCAATATGGGCAGAAACAAATGTAGACAGCAAAAACCCACACAGATATTGTGTTATAATCAAAATGCGTTTGTAGTTTCACATGTGGCATGAGTTTTGTATTTCATTTAGAGGAGTCTGAAGAAAATGAACACATCTATACATATATGTAATGCAGTTCAAAGTTACTGTTGTCATCTGTTAAACATTTAAAAACAGGTTTGGAAATTTAGCACATCTTAAAAATAGCATTTTACGGATAACAGGAAAGGGGTTGCAATATATATGAGGGCATCTGTACAAATGACTGAATATAGGATTTCTCCCCAAAGTGCACCTTTTACCTCTATGTTTAGTACAGAGCTGTTGTTGGCACTAATGTGATTGCTTACAGTATGAATGTCTCACTGTGCTCTGAAACGTATAAAATGGTAAAGAGCTTCAGGAAGCCTATCTGGTACATTGCTTGATGCTGTGTTTTAGTATTCCTAAAAAAAGTATTTCCAGGATGCCATAATGCGTGAAGATTTCCTGAGAGTAAGCTGTGCTAGTGAACTGTTGCTAAGCATTTGCATAAAACAACATTTTCTATGTATCTTGTGCTTTCGTCCATTTAGGAGTTGAACTCTGGTGATTACCATGAACTCGGTGAAGAATTGTATCTTATTTTCTCTGTCCTTTGCTGTCAGAAGGCTGACAAGAAACATAGACTTATTAAGAACTTCCTAATATGAGAGGTGGAAAGTCAAGTCAAAAAGGTAGTAAGGTGGTGCTTTCCAATACAAATGCATATTTACTTTAGCAAGGTAGTCTGTTTCAATAATGAGCATTAATGTGTGTTAGCAAAAAACTGTTCCTCATGCTGAAGTCATTCCTGAATTAATTTAATCCTGCTGTCAAAGATAATATATTCTCTTTGAAACACAGTCTCGATCTTAAGCTCATGGGGGGGGGCTTTTTCTGCATCACAAGCTGAATTTCCATTACCTGATGAGCTAATCTGATGTGACAGCCTTGTGTGCAGATGGGGAATCTCTTGTCAATAGTTTTTCTTTAGAGACAAAAAAAAAAGACAAATGTCTATATTCATTCTATAATTTCATGCCTGACTAACTCTACTTTCTCTCATCTTTTCAGATATTCATTGAAAATTTAAATATAGACCTTTCTTTTGTTCTTGAGTCAACACAGGCATGCAGTGCAATTTTGGCAGCTAAGTGATTGCTGGTATTTATTTTTTATTTATTTATTGCAAAAATTCAAAAGGACAAGTTGACTTTCATGCAGCATACTCTACTGCTTGCAATGGCAGACTGATATTATTCTCTCAAACAAAAATATAGTAAGAAACATTGAAAAAGCCAAATGAAATGCTTTTTTTCTAAAATTGGTATTTTCTCCAGTGCTTTTGATGTTTATACTGTACATTGCAAAGAGAAAGCTTTAGCAATTTCAGCGAACACAGACATAGTACTAATTAAATATGAGAAATGCTATTGCTAAAATAGGCTAAGCCATTTAAGTGTCAGCATATTTCAGTTACCGCTATAGTTAGGCTCTAAGACTACCCACTCGTACGCCAGAATGTTATGAGTTCTACTCCATCACAAAAACTAACTTCATTTCTTCATAACTAAAAGGAAGAATCAGTCCGAATGTCAGAGTACGAACACTGCTTTCTTCTTAACACCTCACTAAAGTCCCAACTGGGCTCCCTACTGAAATATTGGCACTTAAAATGCCAAGCTCCAACAATCTGGAAAAAAAAGATTGATAGTGTAGGAGGAGAGTGACTTTCAAACATTTCTATTATTCTTTAAACTTCTTTTTTGCAAGGTCAGGCAAACTTCCAGCACCCCTAGAATTTATATACTAACTCTGACAATCCCATACTTTGGAGAAAAAAAAGAGTATTTGGAGAAATGGCCATCTTGGACATGATATATGTAAGTCCATTTTGTCAGCCATTCAGTCACCATGTTTTGGGATTTGCTCTACTGGTTCCCAACATTTCAAAGGGTTACCTCATCATTTTTGGCACTTTTCAAATAAAATCTTCGGCTAAAATGATGAAAGAATGACTATAGTGTACAGACCGACTTCCCAGATATACAAAACATAACACTACAAGTTTAAACAGATTAAAACTCTAGGCTTTGGCTTCTGAATCACATCTCAACTACTTTCTCCTAGTTAGGAACACAGAAACCTTAAACCTAAGCAGATATTTAACTAGAAAATGCTATTTTGAAATCAGTCTCAAACTAAATTAGTTTAAGAAACCTCCGTTTTGAACTTGGTGCATTGTATTACAAAATAAAACGTTAAATGGCAACAGTCAAATTGTTTTCAGTGTTATTAAATTCAAATGTTTTGCATATTTTTATGTGTTAACTTGGCAAATTAAATAGTTCACAAATTAATTTTAGTAATGACATAAAAGACCTGCGTTATAGATGCATGTGCTACAAAATACAGATCAGAAATAAGTAATCGATAAAGTAAAATAAATCGAATTTCTAAATAATGTTTTGCTTTAAGAAACAAACCACAGAGAAACATGTAACATGTTACATATATGCAATCAAAACTAACAGACAATTCTTCTATTTTTTATAATCTTGGGAGAATAATGAAATAGTAATAATTGCTAAACAAGTATACTACGGAAAAGAAGATGCCTAATGTTAGAAAGAAGGCTATAAATCACATGTTCAGCCAGGCTTAGATGAACAACTTCAAAGTTATATATAATGAAGTCATAAATGCCCTGGACAGCACACTAGCACAAATGGATGCCTGACAGCAAGAGGTTTTTCTGGTTCAGTTCTTGGCTGGGGTACCTTCTCTTTGGAGTCTGTATGTCTACTCTATGTTCATGCTGGTATTCTCTATATGTTTAAGTTTACTGCTACCCTCTACAGACACGTGGTAGGCTATTTAGTGCCTCTAAATTCTCTCTAGATATTCATGCGTGTTTTGTGTAATACTGAGAAAAGACCTGTCATTTCCCTACGTCTGGCAAAATCCAAGGAAGAAGGGTAATTGTTCACAGAGTCACAACAGGAGTCAATTGCAACTTATGAGCATGAAATAAATGCACTTTTAAACACAGTGCAGTCCACATTATTTGTTAGGTGATGAAGCAGGTGAAGTCAAAGCTTAGGAGTGCCCTCTGTGCAGTGCATGCATCAGTGTTAGGTTTCTAATGTAGTAAAGCATCTTTACTGTGTGATACGAGTTCATAAAGTGTGACAGCAGATATGAATAGCTTATTAATAATGGAGATGGATGGTCAATGTCGGAGTACAGAAAGGGGAATGTAATAAGAGCTATGACAACAGCCTACTTTATTGAAGGACAGGCAGTCACCTGCATACAAGATAGACAAGGTGATCCTGTTTAGTGCGCGATGCAGAAATTTAACCAGAAAACCATATTTTAGCTTATATATTAGAACTTTTTACTTTTAGCTTTGGTACTTTAAGTTTGAATAGCCGAGTGAACTTTAAGTAAGAACACTTTGAGAAATGATCTTTAAGGTAAATCCATCTGATAAGATGGAGGAATATAGCCAACTGTTTATGTATGTAAACTGCAAAAATTGATTGCCTGGGGCTCATTCGGTAACATGAGTGACAATGACTTGTTTGGGGGGGGGGGCTACCAAAAACCTTACCTTGTGATTTGCTGGTATTTGCACTAATCTTCCACTCATCCAACCAAATCCAGATCGAGTCAAAGTCTGACTGAACTGAAAGTTGTATATTTACTAAGGAAACATCTCCCTGTTGCAGAATTAAATACATCACATAACTCATGGCAAACAAGCAGAGGAGATTAGATGCAAGGTCAGAGTTCTGTCTTAAAGATAGATCTAAAAACATGTTAGTGGTTTGCGTCTGAGTCAAGCTTTTTCACACTGATAAAGGTGTTGGTCGCCCATAACAAACACGCTCTTCACAGCAGGGAAAATGTCTCCATAGATTAAACCACTGTTTAGCAGAAGCTGTAGTCTTACATCTTGATAACAGCGGTGCAGGTAAATCAGCATTTTTGAAGACGATTTTGCTAATAAGAAAGAAGCCCGCACATGGAGCTGTAATCAAAGATATACATATAAACCAATTTCAAGTACCTTTCCCACTGAAGGTAACTGGAGTGGTGTAGTCATCATTGTGGAGTTTGGCATACCTGTTCTTAGAATGCAGGTAGGATGTCGATTCCTAATACAAGTCAGAACTATTCAATGGACATGAATGAATTGAAAATGTGGAATATATAGTAAGCACCCACTTTCAGGACTTTCAAATGCACAGTTATTAGAACTTCCACTGTCTTTTTCAGGAAGTAAAAGAGGCAATTGTTTGACTTTCTGGAGTTGACTTCTCTAAACAAAACATTAGAGAAGGCCTTATTGAGAGTACAATCCAAAATATCTCCAGGAGTGAAATGTAGCCTATACAGAACAGTTTCTGTTTCTATGCATTTAGTTGAGTCATGTGATTACCGCTAATGATGTAAGTGAAGGAGTTATTGGTGCTCATCTGGTTCTGAAAAGCAGTGGTTGGCACAAATGTTATCCAATATCAAACAGAGGAGCCATCAAACTACGGCAAATAAGTTTTAATGTTAAAATAACATGTCAAACATAAAAATAGAGAAAATATAACAGACCGGTTTCAATAAACATAGCCTTCATCAGTGCTATACAAAACAAGACTTCAGTAGCTCCATTTTATAGTAGACATGTAAATGAAGTGAAAATTCACTGGCCATTCACAAATGCTCATTGAAATCTGGTGGGACTAATCCACCTAATTTGATGATCCATTGCTTTTCTTTAATATTAAGTATTGTATGCCATCTGGCTTTATTCATCCTGTTGCCCATAATTTTATCGATCACAATGAATCTGAAAAAGCATTCCTATGTGTCATTGTATGTTTGTAAAGGACATTGTTAGGCTTTTTCACTCTAATGTTGCTAAGGTGTTCTGAAATGTATAACCTTAAGGGCCTGGAGGTTTGGCCTACATAAAAGGCAATACAAGTGCATGTTGTGAGGTAGATGATCCAGTCTGTACTGCAATTTGCAAAGAACCCAATGTTGTAAACATTCCAAGTGTTATTGCTAGTAAATTCTTTGCATTTGATGACATTCCTACAATGAGTGCAGTGACCACAAGGGATACAGCCCACAAGCAAATCGCCAGTCAGGGTTTTCTGAGTGGAATCTGATTTGGTCCTAGAGCTGTGTTTGTAATGGCTAAAGTGTGATCCTAATTCCTACCTCTTCAGAATGAGAAAAAACATCCGTCTTGTAAGAATGTTGAGAGGTTGGCATCCACTAAAAGAATGTTCCAGTGCCTTTGGACACTGTTTAATAGCAAATTAGTGTTCATCCCATATGTAGTCACTAAACAAATCTGTGATTGATTCCCTGGTTTCTTCACCTTGTATCTCAAATGTTCATTCTTGTTGAGTGTGGATACCCAATTACTGGCATTAAGGATGTTACCCATTTTGCAGCCCCTGTCTCTGAATATGGCTGTTAATTCCTCTTTGAAGTGTTCATAGGTGTCCGGATGTGAACATATGCACTTCATCCTTAGGAATTGGGATTTCGGAATGTTCCTGGATATATGTGGTGGATGAAAACTGGAGGCATGGAGAAGAGAATTATATTGTGGGTATTTTCGATAGACATCTGTTTCGAAAGCATGGTCTGCATTCCTGGTAACCAGGACATCCAAATAGGTGATTTGTTGCAAACTATAATTAGCTGTAAATTGGATGCCCCATTTGTTATCATTGGGGTACCCCACAAACTCCATTAGATATTCCCCATCAGATCTCCATACCATCCAGCAATCGTCAATAAAGCATCTCCAGATGTCAATTTTATCTAAATAGATATTATGTGTGTCATAAATCAAAATTTCTTCCACATAGGCCATGAACAGGTCAGCATAAATGGGGGTAAAAGATGCCCCCATTGCTGTCCCTTGGTCCTGCCAATAGCATTTGTCCTGGTAGAAAAACACATTCCTGGTTAGCACATGTTCTGCAAGGCAGATGAGGAAGGTATTAAAGCCTGGAGGATAGAGCTCTGACTTATAAAACCTGTATTAAAGTGCCTCTAATCCTGCCCCATGTAGAATGTTCATGTATAGTGCAGAGACATCCAGAGTGCATAATAGCCATCCTGGTTCCAGCTGCATATCCGAAATAATTTGAAGAAATTCTGTAGTGTCTTGAATTCTGGATTGGACTCATCTGAGTAGGGGCCGCAAGTATTGTGTGAGGAATTGTGAAAGGGGTTCTGTAATTGAGCCCCTTCCTGAAACAGTGGGCCTGCCCGCTGGATTATTGAGATCCTTGTGTATTTTTGGTAGGAAGTAAATATAATGGCTCATAGGGTTCAAGACTGTCAAATGGTATAGAGTTGTCTAAGAAATAATACCCTCCTCCTTGTCTGACCACAAAAACTGATCAATCTGCTTCTTAAATCTAAAGATGGGATCTAGTGGCATGCAAGTGTAGTATCACCCATTGTTAAGTTGTCTGTTTGCTTCTGCATCGTATTGAGTTCAATTCATCACGACCACAGCCTCACCCTTGTCCACGGATAAAATGACCAATTCCCTGTTGTTTTCCAATTCCTGTAAAGCTTTAATTTCGATCTTTGAGAGATTGTTAGCTTTACATTGAAATTACCTAGAATGAAAATATAAATCCTTCGAAATAGATGTTTGGAACATTTGTAGATTGGGATGCATTGGGGGCATAAACTTAGATTTATGATATTTAAAGCCCCCTTCTTGCTCAGAGTGATCAGATGACTGAAAAAAATAACCTTAGGTTAAGCAATCTACAAGGAAATAATATCCTGTGCAAGGGTATCTTCAGAGACAAAGAAACCAGGTATGAAATTCAAACCTTTAATCAATATTCTTGTTTGGGTATTTGACAAAATTATTGCAGAGATGTTTAATACATTGTTGTTAGTGATTACTTCTGGATTATCGATTTGAGTAATCCCTCCATATTTTTTACCCTTGGAATGTTTTCTCCCTGCCCTCCTCTGTTTCCCCCTAAAGGGACAATGGGGAGTCTGGGGCATGCTGTGTGTCAGGGTCATTGGCTGATGAGGATTCTTCCCCAGATGTATCATAGCTGGAAGAGGGGGCCTTTTTAGGATCAACCTAGGTTGCTTCCTTTTGCCTACCTTCTTGCCCTCGTTCTCAAACCTCACCTGTTTAAAATTACTGAATGGGTTGCCCCTGTCGTAATCTGCTATGTCTCTTTGGAATTTGTACATTTTTCTTGCCTTAAGCTGCTGTTCAATATTGAGGAGAGCCTTACTGAGTTTATTAAGGCATGTATCATATAATGGTTGGCCTTCAAATGTTTTTGTTTCTTCACACAACTTGGTTACTTCAATTGTGTCTCTATCTATAGTGCGTCATAGTAAGATGCCAAAACCCCCACAAACCCCATAGAGGCTTGTTGCTGAGATGTAGCCCACTATTCTGTTAATTCAGTGTCCATCTTACTCACCAAAGGTTGTATGCATACCCTGAGGCCCCTAGGTGCTATTCCCTTGGTCATATATGCCTTGAAGAGCTTGAAGTGCCACACTTTGGTCTATAGGGGCCTCATACATTTAGCTGTTTTTTAAAAATGGCCCTCACATGTACTCTCCTGTGTCAAAGAGTTCAAACTATTGTTGGAGTTACTTGGCACAGGTGTTAACCTAGCATTGGTTTACTGATAGATCCTAGTACGGCGCTGTGACTCACACTAGCATTTCTGATAGTTTTACAGTCATTGCTTTATCTTGACTTTCCTCACCTCAGTCTGCATTAGCATAATTTTGTAATTACTTTTGAATTTCCAAAATTACTTAAATACATAAGGGTGCACTAGCTACAGCCCCAGGTAAAAACAAACTGCCATGGTGGACATTCATCATCAACAAACTTTACAATAAATGCAAAAATTTGCTGCCCAAGAAAACAAAGGGAAGGCCACAATAATGGAAAAGCATCCTCTTCAGCCTCAACAGGCAAAGAAGACAACTTGTCAAATCCTCTAAGGGCTCCTTTGAGAGAAACTTTGCAAGTACTGCCAAGGATAAACATACGGCTTTTTACAGCTACATATGTAGCCTAAAAGGTAGGACCCAAGCATGTTTAGATCTAGTGACCAGTGGTATCACATACACTGACTCCACAGAGATAGCAAACCTGCTACTGGATAGATTTGGCAAAAATATTGCTCCCTTATCCCCTCCTAACTTATCACAAACTTTCCCCCAACCCCCCCCCCCCACCCTACATATCTGAAGAACAGGTCCTCAAAGCCTTGTCCAAGGCAAAAAAATACAGTCTCTGGGACCAGACGACATCCCAGGCTGTCTTCTAAACATGTAAAAACACGAACTAGCATCACCATTAAGTACCATTTTCAATCACAGCCTAACCACAGGCTTTGTTCTTGCAGAATGGAGAACAGTATCAGCTATTCTCCTCAATAAAGCTGGCCTAGTGACAGACCCAAGGAATTACAGACCCATAAGCCTGATAGCCTCATATGTAAGGCCATGTAACATATCATTATGGACTTCATAAATAAAGACATAGGTGACCTCCAAACCCTGGATCCTACCCAATTCAGCTTCCCACCTGTTACGTCTGGTGGACTTCTTTGAAAATGTGACCAAGGCCATTAAAGAGGGCAAATCTGTGCACACAGCATACCTTGACTTGGCAAAGGCTTTTGACACAATCCCACATTGAGGCATTACCAATAAACTTAGCAAACTGAATGTAAAACTAGCTCACAGACTGGATACACACTGCGAAAATGGGTGACTCCACATCAACCAGCAGACCTGTTACCAGTGGGGTGCCACAGGGGTCACTGCTGGGCCCCCTACTGTTTAGTATATACTTCTCAGAAGTTCAGGTCAAAACTAAGGGGTTGTGGCTAACCAAGTCTGTAGATGACTGCAAACTAGGTGCAATCATTGAATCCCCAAATAATGTCAGTATACGCTAGGAGGGGTCTCACACAGACTAACGAATGATGTATTGGTCCACTGTTTCAAAAGGAATGCAAATAAATGCGTCATCATTCTGTTGAGCACAAACAATGTCCAATCACACTTTCAAATCAACAATAATACCTTAAGTGCCCATGAAGTGGTAAGGGACCTGGGATCACAACTTGACTGCAACCTTAACGTTGACCACCATGTGTCTGCTGTAGTAAGGAAGGCTTTCTAAGCAGCATACTTGATTAGTAAAGGGATCACCTCGAGAGCAAAAGAGGTTATAACCCTCTATACTTGGCACTAATCAGGCCCATAACTGAATATAATGCCCCGTTTGGCATGTTCAGTACAAAGCACCTGCAGGAACTGGAGAGACCTGAAAGGTGTCTAACAAAGAAGATCAAGGGGCTCCAGCATGTACCTTACACAGACCGACTAAAGTCACTGTCACTGTACTCTGTGTCGTATAGACTTCTTAGGGGAGACTTATGCCTGGCCTATAGAGCAATCCAAGACCCAAACCTTATGAAATTGCTGCATATCAGTAAATCAAACGGGACTATGGCTACCCATTCCAGGGACCTAAATATCATCTGTGATTTAAACTGGACATGCTGGAGGGACAGATTTATCTCCCAGTGACTGCAGCATCTTTGGAACAGGCTACCAATTCATATGAAACAGAGCACCTTTATGACACTGTTCAGGGGGAACATGAATGAGTGGATGGTGCAACATAAATTCTTACTGGGAATAGAGCCCACAACTCACCTGGACATGGACAGTCATCACTATATGCCATCTTGGCTATTGGCTGACATTTTCATGGTATTACCTTGGGATGAAACAGCAAGGCTTAAAATGACCTCTGGGTTGATAGCCTAGTAATCTCTTATGATCCTATGATCCTAACCTCCAATATTATTTGTATTTGGTTGATCCTGCCAGTAGTATCTGGTTGATCCTGCCAGTAGCATATGCTTGTCTCAAAGATTAAGTCGTGCAAGTCTCAGTGCACATGGATGCTACAGTGAAACTGTGAATGGCTCATTAAATCAGTTATGGTTCCTTTGATTGTTCCACCATTACTTGGATAACTGTGGTAATTCTAAAGCTAATACATGCTGGCAAATGCTGACCTGCAGGGATGTGTGCACTTATCAGACCAAAACCAATCAGGGTCTCAGACCAGCAGCTTTGGTGACTCTAGATAAACTTGGTCCTATCACGTGCCCTCATGGTGGCAACATGACATTCGAATGTCTGCCCTGTCAAATTTTGATGGTACTATCTGTGCCTACCATGGTGACCATGGGTAATGGGGAATCAGGGTTCGATTTTGAAGAGGGAGCCTGAGAAATGGCTACCACATCCAAGGAAGGCAGCAGGTGTGCAAATTTAACGAGGATCTATTGGAGGGCAGATCTGGTGCCAGCAGCTGGTACATTTTAGTAATTAGGTCTGTTAGCAAAGATGCACAGACTGTATTAATCCTTCTCGGCACAGCTGGGGGAAGTGTATTGTGAGCTTTCAGAAGAATGTGATAGAAGATCTCATGCAGAGTTCTAATCCCAGGAAACATTTACTGGAAGCAGAGAGGCAGTGAGCACTTCATAAGAAGGACAGGTGCCTGATAAGTAGGGCATAGCCATACATTGAATGTTTCCATTATAACTGACTTTTCTGAAGGACAGGAAAGAATATGGCAAGGGTCACTCACATAGTTATGTTGCTAACTGTGAAATGATGTAAGAGGGCATATTTTAGTGTAAGTCACACTACTTGATAAGGTGATGGCAGTGACTGTCATATCATGATGTGGGCTTTTAGTAAGTCAATTTCATACTGCTTGTCATGTTATTTTAATACCAGTTTTCCTGTTAATTCTGTCTTTTATGTGATTCCTTGATTCTGTTAAAATGTAATTATGTTTACATTTTCCAGTGGCCCTGTTATAATTCAGTTTGATTACATCACTAATGAGAAAGCTTAGTAGATTATACATGTTTACATTAATTTTAAAGTGGAAAGTATTTTTATCTACAGGCCTCTAAATAACAGTCAAATTATTCAGTTAATTTTATATTGTGATCTCTTCTAGACTGTGCCATTGCCATCTCTGTAAAATATCTGCAGTTTGCAAATATAGGTAGGCATACAGGAACAGCAGACATTACAGATTCAAAAAAAGACTGACGTGTCGATGCAAGTTTTTTTCACTACTTTTATATTAACATACTAATAAAAATGTTTGTGCCACATTTAATGTGTACAAAATGTACTGCCTGGTCACATGCTCACTCTTGTTTGTAACTGTAAGAGACACTGCAGTAATACATGTGCAGTCAGAGGACAAATGAGTAGAGTGAATAGGCACACTTCTCTTGTACAATTCAGAGTGATGGTGCATCTGGTGCCTCTTCCTGAGATCACGCAGGTTCACTTCTGAACACCGCACTGCTATCAAGGCAATGGCACAACAGGAAGTGCATCCATCTGCAGACAGAAACAGAGAGTAAAAACAAAAAGCTCATTGACAGCTTATTGATGAGTTCTGTGAAGCACACATGCTGTCTAAGTTGAGGTAAGTTACATACCTTCCTGAGAATACTGCTGCTTAAGCTCAGATGAGTCATATACCTTCCTCAGGCTATAGCTATTTAAGCTCAGATAAGTCATATACCTTCCTCGGGATATAGCTACTTAAGCTCAGGTAAGTCATATACCTTCCTCAGGTAAGTCATATACCTTCCTCAGGCTATAGCTACTTAAGCTTAGGTAAGTGATATACCTTCCTCAGGATATAGCTAGTTAAGCTTAGGTAAGTCATATACCTTCCTCAGGATATTGCTGCTTAAGCTCAGGTAAGGCATATACCTTCCTCAGGATATAGCTATTTAAGCTCAGGTAAGTCATATACCTTCCTCAGGATATAGCTATTTAAGCTTAGGTAAGTCATATACCTTCATCAGAATATTGCTGCTTAAGATCAGGTAAGTCATATACATTCCTCAGGATATTGCTGCTTAAGCTCAGGTAAGTGATACACCTTCCTCAGGATATAGCTATTTAAGCTCAGGTAAGTCATATACCTTCCTCATGATATAGCTACTTAAGCTTAGGTATGTCATTTACCTTTGTCAGAATATTGCTGCTTAAGCTCAGGTAAGTCATATATCTTCCTCAAGATATAGATGATTGTCATAAAACTATACTATATGAAGGCCAGACAACTGATAAGTGAAAACAAACATGGGACTCACTGCTTTATTGTAAGGACAAGTGGAAAATGTATGGTCAGACATACACAGAAGCAGTGCTGTTATCAGTTAGTAGTCATATTATTTATTATTTTTTTTTTGCTTTTGTTGACAGAAAAGTCTGATTGGGGAGGAGACATGGGGAGAAAAGCACCATACGATGCAGAGAAAAAGTAACATGCATGCATTGTGTGATGAATCATTTGAATATACAATAATGAGGAAAAAACAGTGATTGTTTGAGCATATAATAGTGAGAAAACAAAAACATTGAAAACGATATATACATATTATAATCATGATGCAGACAATACAATGATATGAGAAATCATTCAAAGGTAAAGCAGAATGCGTGTTTAGACCCATAGCAGGAGAGTGATAAACTGAACTTTTATGGCAATGTAAAGTTGAGGAGAATATGGTGCAGTTTATGTGGTCAAATAGACATAATAGTGCCAGGTAAGATAGGAGATAACTGGCCAAATAGGCATTTTGGAACAAGGCGATCATACGTTTTCACCAGGGATAGTTGGAGAAAGCCACTTAATGGAGAGGCATTGTTAGTTTCTCACCAGTACTGGGGGCTTCTTTGGCTGTAAGCTGAACAAGAACCCATGAATCTAAGCAATCACCATTGTATTTAATGGAGAAAAATAGCTGTTAAAGCTTTCTGCTGGGTAGAGCTTTAGGTAATTTGCATAAGTTTTTTTATGGAGTTCTGAATTCACAAATATTGTGCAGTTACATAGGGATTGTACATGTCAGAGGAAGACATACTGGAGCCCCTATGCAAACTGCAAACCCTGAGCAACCAGAAAACTTTTAAAAATGGTAATGCTACATTTAATGAAGATTTAACATGGTCAGAACAATAAAATGTAATCTGCAGCAGCCATTACAAAAATTAGGTAAATCTTCAAAGGCCACTGTGCTATAGAATGAGTGATGGCATAGTACACTCTCACTCCGCAATATATTTCCCCTTTCTAGGAAATCAATAAAGAGAAGAGCCTGAGGACAGAAGTCCCTGTGTTCTTAACCCATGTTATCATCTGTGCTGTGATAGATGGTACATAACCATGCCCATCTGCTCAGCAAGAGTATATGTAAGCTGGGCATGTTTATGTACCATGATTATTCAATAATCTGAAAGTTATTCATTACTGTTGCATTGGGGGTCTCATTTAAGTTACATGACAAAGCACTATCACATTCAATGTTACCACTTCTTTCCCCATCTTTATTGCTATAACAGAAATTTGTTATGCAGCTAGAAATGTAGAAGTTGTTAACAAGTAAGGCCATGTGAAAACATGGTTGCTGTTTGGTTTCCTTAGTATGAATTGTATTCACCTTACTAGCTGTTAATATTTTAATTTCTGTTCACTTTTTGTTCCAGCTGACACACACAGATTACTTGTTGTGTCTTTCAGATTTACCCGGTTAGGGGTCGCCACAGCGGAACTCCGGTCCGCTAATGATTGGCAGTAGATTTTTACATGCCGAGTTGCCGGCCCTGATACACAACCTTCAACGAAGGTACGCCCATTCACGCATGTCTCCACACAGAAGATGCTCTAGCTGAGAATTGAACGGGACAGCATCTTACTGTGAGGCGACAATACTATCGCAGCATGACAACCGCAGTATATATGACACACACAGATTACTATTGTTTGAATTCCCCTCCTCACTGACTTCTTATGGTCTACTTCATTTTGTACTTTATCTAACCCCTCTACAACTGTCTCGGTGGGGTAATGCTTTCTGATGTGATTTTTGGCTGCTTTACTAACTACTCTCTGCTTTGAATGCATCATCAGGAAGAAGACTGTTGGAAGCTGGGACTTCCCCAGATCCATCTTGACAGTAAATGTGTAGCATAAGGATCTGTGAGAATAAAATGAGAATAACTGAGTCTTAATGCTACAGACATGTCATTAATTTTATTTTATGCCTGGCCTGATAAAATCAAGATCATAAGATTGTGTGATCCCTAGCTGTCAGTTCCTATATACAATGTTACATTAAACACAGTCTCAGAGTATGGATGTAGTAATGTGTTCAGTGTATGAGAAATTTGTTTTAAATAGGTGTCTGAAGTAACTGCACACAGAAAATGAAGGGTATAAAAGCAAATATATATTTCTAGTGGTTATATTCCATGGCTGTGTGTATGCTCTGAGCTATTTAAGATTAAGATCTTACCCAATATTATCATATAAATGTTTTGATGATGGTCTTTTGACCATTTAGAGCTGGAAAAAAAGTAAAATCAGTAAATACCTTGTATATTCATAATATGATTTATAAAAATAGAGTACGAGGGAATAGTTATCTTTTTTTGTATCTGTCTAGAGTAGTCCATACAGTGGTATGAAAAGTATATGCAGAATGTACTAGTGAGTAGTTAGAATACTAAGTGTGTTGCATGCTTATGGCATATTGTGGCATGGTGGGTCTATATCACTTCAGCGGGATGACAGTTAATCGAAATCTGCTCTTGAGAGGATCTGCACCACCCACATCCCCCACTAATTATATATACCAACTCCGAGATCACACTGCAGTGTCGAAAGGGCAAATTTCCTGATTCTCACTGTACTGCAATCTCAGTATGAGCAGTTCAATGAATGTCATGTTTGATGTAAGTGAACTGAAAATGCTGTTCACTGAACTGAATTTTCTCTGAAGTAATATAGACCCAGCATGGTATGGTACTATATGGTACAGTATGGTATGGCAAGATATGTATTGTATGGTATAGTATGGTATGGTTGGTACTGTACAGCACAGTGTGGTGTGGTATGGTATGATATTGATTTGGTATTGTATGGCATGGTATGTATTGCATGATATAGTATGTAATGGTACTGTATGTATGGTGTGGTATGGTAAGATATTGGTATGGTATGGCATGGCATGGTATGTATTATATGCCAGGATCTGCCACATAACCCATGTACTCAGGTCACTCCACAACAAGTACAAATACGACTCTGTCATTGCCCATGTTGGTGTGAATGACCTGAGACGTACCTCCCTGGATTACATGAAAAGGGACATGGAGGAGCTGTCTGATTTTGTAGCCCAGGCCAGTATGACCCTGACCCTGAGTAGCATTCTGCCATCGTCCAGAATGATACCGCAGTACAAGGACAAAATGATTGACTTCAACAAGTGGCTAAGCTTCTGGTGTCATTCTAAGGGGATCCAGTATCTCTCTGCCTGGGACGACATGGTCGACAGACCATGATGCTTTGCCAGAGATGGCCTGCACCTGTCGCCCCTGGAATTCCGGATACTGGCTAAGGCTCTTGCCACCCTTATAGTGCCTTTTTTAGACAAGGTTCAAATGACAAATTCACCACTGTAACAGGAACAGACAAGCAAAAACTGTAGGTAATGCTACTCAATGCTAGAAGTCTAAATGTCAAAATGCACTCACTTGAGGTACTCCTTAAAATGGAGAACACTGATATCTGTGCAGTGACTGAGACCTGGTTCAAGGCTCCAGAGAGCACCCCCGCACTACCAGGCAATAACTCATACCACACTTTTCGGCTATGTAACCTGGACCGGAACACCAAAGGCAGAGGTGTGTCCATATTCATTAAGGATATCCACACCTCCAGGCTAGTTGCTCAGCATAATGAATCCAAGGTTATCCAAGTGCAACTAACTATGGGCAAAACTGCAATCCAAATTGTAGCTTGCTACAGATCCCCCACCATGCCCCAGAATTCCCACTCCTCTTTTCTTGATATACTGGAAATTATTAGGGTTCAACCAAACACCCTAATAATGGGCAATTTCAACTACCCCACCATTAACTGGGAAAACTACTCATACCAACTCCTTCACTCAACACTTTCTGGAATTCATAAATTCCAATGCCCTAGATCAACTTATCCACACCCCCACCAGGGGCAACAATATCCTAGACCTAGTCATTGCCAACATAGGTTCCACACCTGAAGTCAACTCCTCATTGGTCCGATCCGACCATAAGCTAATCACCCTAGATATCCACATCCTGCCCCATCCCCCATTAAGGAAACCACGGTAACAAATTTCCGTAAAAGTCAACTTTATGCTTCTTAAGACAGAAGTGGCGAACTTCATGACACCCATGCAAATAGACAATACAGTTACGACTGCTGAATCCTACACAAATCCACTCTATAAGCACTTACAGAAGTGCATGGATCGTGCAATCCCAAACAGAACCAAGATGCTATTCTCCAAAAAAAGGAAGCCATTCTGGTGGTCCCCTGCCATAAACTAACTGTACAACAAAAGGAAGAAACTGTTGCAAAAGAGAGTAAAATCCCATGAGTGGAGGAGCTCCCTGGTCAGCTTCAGTAAGAAGCTGAGATCCCTTATAAGATCTCCAAAGCTAGCTATGAAAACAAAATTGCCACTGATTCTAAGGACAACCACAAAACATGCTATAGCTATGTCAAGAATCTCAATGGCAACACCAAGATCTGCTCTGAGTTACAGCACAATGACATGAAAATTACAGAACCAACTGATATTGCCAACATCCTGGCAGATAGGTTCAGTACTAACTTTACCCCCCTCTCACCCCCTAAAGGGCCCATATCTATACAGGAAGAATGCAGTGTCCCTGTAATCACAATTACGTAGGTAAAAGCTGCACTCTCTAAAGTCAAAAACACAGCATCCATGGGACCAGACAACATCCTAGGCTGTGTTTTACATGAACTTCAGAACGAACTAGCTCCCCACCTAAACATCATGTTCAATCATAGCCTCACATCAGGCTTTGTGCCCATTGAATGGTGCACAGCAACAGTTATCCCACTCCAGGGGGAGCCACCACTGATCCCGGGAACTATCTGATCCCGGGAACTATCGCCCTATTAGCCTGATGAGCCTGTTCTGCAAGGCCATGTAATGTATCATCATGGAACTCATAAACAGAGACATTGATAACCTCCAAACTCTGGACCCCACCCAGTTTAGGTTTATGAAAGGCAGATCATGCCTCCTGAACCTGATTGACTTCTTTGAGGCAGTCACCAAAGCTGTAGATGAGAGTAAGGTGGTTCACTCAGCCTATCTTGACCTCACCAAGGCTTTCGATACCATCCCCCATTGTGGAATTATAGCTAAACTCACAAAACTAGGTATAAATCCCTACATAACAAGATGGGTTGCCAACTGGCTCACTGACAGAACCCACGCTGTAAAAGTTGCAAACTCCAAATCTGACTTCTAACCAGTGACAAGTGGAGTACCACAGGGTTCAGTCCTGGGTCCCCGGGTATCTACTACTTTGAAGTACAGGGTAACACAAAAGGCCTCTGGCTAACGAAGTTCGCAGATGACTGCAAACTAGGAGCCATAGTTGAGTACCCAAATGATGTGGACATACTACAGAAAGCCTCACTGAGACAGATGTCTGGTGTCAGAGCCATGGCCTCAAGCTCAATGCCAAAAAGTGATTGCCATCCCCTTTGGTAAAAACTCTGTACCCATGAACTACCACATAGGCAGGAGTCTGCTTAACACCAAATGTGTGATAAGTGCCCTTGGGACCCAGGTCGACAGTAGTCTCTCCTTTGATAATCACATCTCCCCAGTAGTCAGGAAGTCCTTCTATGTGGCACACCTCATCACAAAAGAGTTCTCATCCAGGAAAAAAGAGGTCATTGTTCCCCTCTACTCATCACTCATTAGACCCATTATAGAGTACAACGCCCCTTTTGGAGTGTACCTCACAAGACATTTGCAGCAGCTGGAAAGGCCACAGAAGTACCTCATATAGAGGATTACTGGCCTCAAACAATGCCCTACACTGACCGTCTCAAAAAACTCCAGCTTTACTCTGTAGCATATCGCCTACTCTGAGGTGATCCCTGCCTAACATATAAAGCTATGTCAAACCCAGAGCTGTTGGACATGCTACACCTAAAGAAATTCCAATCCCTCCAAGCTACATGCTCTAGGGACCTAAACCTTGTTACCAATAAACAGGACATGCTGGAGGGATAGAATCCTGTCCCAGAGACTTCCCATCTGGAACAAGCTACCCATCTATGTCAAGCAAAGTTCCCCATTAGCACTCTTCAAGAAAAATCTTGATGAGTGGATGGGAAATAGGAAATACACCCCGGGGATCACTTTTGTGGCTTTGTTCAACAGTGGCACAGGAAAATAATTTTCTTGTGTGGCGTAAGCCAGGGAACCTTGTTAGCTAGGCTTACTTAAGCCCTTGGGCTGATAGCCTAGTACCTACCTATGAACCTATGAACCTATAGTATGGCATGGTACTGTATGGCACAGTGTGGTATGGTATGATATTGGTATGGTATGGCTTGGCATGATATGTATTGAATGCTGTGGCATGGTATTGTATGTACTGTATGGTATAGTTTGATATGGTATGGTATGTATTGTATGGTATAGTATGGTATGGTGCTATATGCTACCGTGCAGTATGGTATGATATTAGTATGGTATGCTGTGATATGGCATGGCACGGTATGTATGGTAGGGTACAGTATAGGATGTCGTATGATGTGGTATTTATGAGGCGTAGTGTGGTATTGTATGGTGTGGTATGGTATGTTGTATGGGATAGTAAACTGTGTTTTTTTGTTGTTATTTTGAAAATTAATAAAAAGCTAATAAAAATCAGTGAGAAACATTACTAAAAGCTGCAGTGTAATATTTTTGCAGTTTTGTCCTACTCCTGCAGTGACACAAAAGCTTTGTGTTTGGGTGTGGTCATGTATATAGGTTATTACTAGGCACACAGTCTAGGAAACTATAGAGGAGCCTAGCCCAATATCCAAATTTCGTTAGAGCACTGTCTGGTTAAGCTCAGTCGTACAGTAGTCAAAATGAAGCTAAACGAAGCAAACCATGGCCTACAGGAAGCAGTTGGTTAGCAGCTCCTAACTTTAATTGTCTACTTCAACTGGTATTTTATAAAAGCAGTACTTACTAACCAAGCAGAGACAACATTTATACTTTCAGGTATATACCAGAAGACCAGAAAAAAAAGACATGTTCTGCAGGCAGAATGATGTCAGCTACAAAGTATGTGTGAGATAATCATTTCTGTTAATGCTCAGAGACAAAAATCTGAACATTTATTAATACATTTCTAACAGATCTCCGTTATACTTATTCATATACTGCATGCCACATGTACTAAGGTTTGTTTAAGCATCGATACTTTTCATTCCTGAGAGACAGAGATTGATTTATCACATTTCACCAGAGACTCTGAAATTCCTCCCACTTCATATATTCATGCCACTCATTAGATGCTGCTGCTTTGGCAGTTATTCCATGGACAAATGCATTACATTTTGCTTTTGGAAGGCTTTTTTGGTGCAGACATTCATTTATGATGATAAAGTGGTGATGTCTGTTGCCAACAGTTACTCAATCAACAATGACAGCTAATGGAAGCTGAATGTTCATCCAAGTTATCAGGATATGACTGGTTACCTTGACTTGTGAATGAGACATGTTTTCCATACATAAAATTATAAGCGTTTCATAACTGAGTGGATTTGCCTTTCAGATGTCATGTGCACGAGCTGTGATGTTGGGCGGAGGACAGTACTTGCTTTTACAATGGATTCGGCTATACAGCTCTGAAATTGAAAATCATTTTCCAGTTGATGCGTAGGATGACTTTGCCTCTCATGCCATTTCAGTGTGCACAGAGCAGTTACATATAAATAAGCATTATAATGGTGCATTACATTATGAATGTTAATGGCAGTAGCTTTGTCATTTGCAGAGATGTAACTGAGAACTGATGATTTTTTTAGTAAAACTAATGGGTGTGCATATAAAACTCAAATAGCTTCTGCTTTTTAAGAGAGGTAACATATTCAGGACTTGCTAAAAGTATCAGGAGCATTCATTTTAAAATAAAAACTAAGTGCCTCTGAGGGCCTTTTAGATCATTAAACACCAGTTGACAGATTTAGATTGCTGGAAATTACCATGTCAATTGATTTTTTAGAAATAATACAACTTCAAATATGTTAGTGATGCATAAAAAAGATAAATAATACATGGTTATGCAACAAAATCCATTTTGTGGCCTGCTTTATTTCTGTAGACTGAGCTTTCTGCTAGGGACAGATGATAACAGTGATAATCTGCAAACTGAAGTCTTATATTTATTCTTCTGGTGAACTGAAGACTTATTACTGCACAGTCTTCTGCACACATCTCTGCATTTTCCATGCATATCTTATAACTGAGAGGATAGACCACATTTTGTCTCCTTTCAGGTCATTCCCAATTCATAATATCTGCCCATCAGGATCCCATATGGTGCTGCTATACAGAAGGGGTTGCTCTGTGAACAGAGTTAAGCTGTCCCTTGTATGGAGATCATCACATAGTGTCTCATGTTATAATGACTGCTTTTTAGGACCGTAACTGCACTGCTATCCTTCAGATAATGTTTTCCTTCTTTGGATCAGTCATGGCCTCCTTGTGAAATGATATGATCCTGCCATAAGCCTGTTGACAGGTGCCCCCCCCCCCCCCCCCAGGCTAGATGTCTTTGGCAGCCCCGTCTTTGTGTGGTTGTGAGAATGTAAGAGCAGGCAAAGAAGGCCAAGAGTAAGGATTGTTGTCCCTAAGCAGGGGAAGCTTAACTTGGATGGAAAAAGAAGCATGATAATCCACCAACATCCAAGTGCCATTGTGTTTGTCATGTGACACTCATGTACAGGTGGTTGTTAAGTATTTACTTTCCTTCTAAACAGCTACATTCTCAGCTCTAGGATCCTCCATATGCAGTCTCTGCTGCAGGATGACTCAGCTCCAGCAAAGGGCTGTGCCATCTCCCAAAAAAGGACATTGTCTGTGGCTACTTAATTGCTCTTCCTCTCAGCTGGCCATCTAGATCTGATTTAGTATTAATCTTCAGTCACCATTACCACCATTATATAAAGTCAGCTACCCTGTTTTCTACCACAGTATCAGCCACAGTGATGGTTTTTGGCCAGTAGAGTTTTATATTACATTAGAACTGATAACTTTGAAGAAAGGCTATGAAATCTATAATAATGACTTCTTGTAATTAGAAAGTGCAAATAGTTGTAATGAGGTGTAAAACAGAGTACTGTGCAGTTATCGGAAGTTACTTCCCTCAGTAAATTTATGTGCCCTTAAATATTAATATTATTCTACATGTAAATTAATCTGGTTACTTTACTAATGGGGAAACAGTAGATCTGATGTTGTTAATCTTCACCTAATCTTTGACAGTGGGTTCTGTTCTGAACCCTCAGAACTGACTCGGTTGTATTTTTCAGCTTGTGCTCTCCAAACTCTCGAGCCATGCTCTACCCATAATGCTCCTCACAGAGATTACCTCAAATCTCAATTGCCGCTTCCCAGACCAGACACGTTTGTCCATCTCTCAAGCTTTGGCAGTTAAATTGTGTTTTTCAATTTTCTTCTTCAACTCTTTACCTTTCTACTTTTATTAGTACTTCTACCTGCTTCTCCATCCTTCTAAGTAATTTCATCGAACTTTTACCTTTGGTAATCTATTCCTTAACATAGTTGATAAGTTCTCCCTATACTTCTACCATTGAAGTATCTCTTAATACCATAGCTGGTATTATTTTTCCTTTTTCTTCCTGTTCTCCATTTATTAATTAAAACAAAACAAAAAAATATATATATCTTTTCTTCTGTCCTCCTTTTTCTCATCGACGATAATGGCGGACAAGAAAGAACATCAAAAAGAATCGCCCCCTCAAAACCATCAAAGGGCACCTCGGGATTCAAGAGATGTAGAAAATGTGAGGGTAAAATGCCCAATTCAGACGGGCACACTTTATGTGTTTATTATCTGGCAAAATTCACCTGCAAGAAAATTGAATGATTTGTCATGGGTTCTTGTCCTGTACGTTGACGGAAAAGAAGAACAACTTATTCTAAAAGAATTTTTGAAATCTCCTTTTGATGAGGCCAGTTGTGTTTCCAAAGAGAAAACTAGCGATACAGGAACTTCTTCCTCTCATGGTTCAAAGAAAAGATCTTCCACAGTTCTGAGTGTATTGGAACCAACAAAAATAAACACTCAAAAATTTCCTCAGTACCAAAGAGTTCATAGGCACTGGAAGACCTGTCTATACCAACAAAATTGACTTTGCAGCAGACAGCCTCTTCCTCATTGGTACCAATGGATCAACCGGTACCTAAGATACTGCAGCTGCCTATCTTCCCAAGAACCTCTTATTCCTCTTCTGCTGACCCTTTCAGAGATACTCCATTTGTGGAAGTGAGATCATCTAGATCTCCCTCCATGGAATCGGTTAAGTCTACTAAGCATCAATCGGAAGCTGACATTATGAGGCTAGTGGATCAGCTACTTGTGGTGAGAAGATTACCTTCAGTTCTGAGCTAGTCCAGTGCCAAAACTGTATGTTCTATGACCCCATCATCCCCTCCTCCTCCAACTCTACATGAGCCTTTGGAGACCTTGATCCCGACACTTTTGGCTCCGACTGATTCGGTTCCGATAGCCTTTTTGTCTTCAGTACCAACAACCATCTTGAGTGTCTCCAAGCCTTCAGCACCAGAAGCTTCCCGGGGTTGGGACTCTCTGATTGGTTCCGAGATGCATGGTACCCTTTCGGTTCCTTCTGAGCCATCTATGCCTCTCGGCATCTTGGTTCTTTTAGTGCTGACGTAGGCTCCTTGTCTGGGACGGTCTCCTAAGTTCAGGGTGTGACCCCAGTTTTAAAGCAGCCATTTTCAGTTCCAGGCTGCCATACCTCTATGGGGGGACCTGCCTTCTGGATTATAGAGAAGTAATTATCCATTGGGGATTTCCAGTCCTTGCCATCCCTGTTGGGATATATTTATTCTTCCTCTCGACCTGAGCTACCATTGGTCTCACTCCCTGGACAGAGGGCACAAAAGTCCCAAATGATGCCCTCTTTAGTGGTCTCTTCTTTGGAAACTTCCCTGGAGCATCCCCCTGAGGAAGTCCCTGCAAAGGAAGAATCAGTATACCTGGAGGCTTTTCGTGCTCAACCCTCCACTTCTTGGATCTCTCCACCCACTGATGATCTTATAAAACTAATTGCTCAGTGGGCATGGAAGATGTCCGATGTCATACAGCCAATCTCCAAGAGACCTAACCATGTACTATCAGCACTAAAATAGGAGCCACATTGGTCTAAGGGAATTTCTGTTGATGCCATGGTAGTAGCAGCTGCCACCAAGAGAGAACTCATGGAAGAGAGTCCTATTATCCATCCTCCTAACAAGGAGTCTAGGATGTTGGATAGATTTGGGAAGCATGTTTATGTTTCAATGACCTTCGCTCTGAGGTTCTTGAATTATATGGCACACTTTACCAGATTACAGAGAGATTTGATTAAAGAACTTTCAAATTCTCTCTCAGGAGCAGTAGCTGAAGAGGTCTGTGACAAAGTTTCCTCTCAGCTTGCAACCCTAGAGTCTATTTCCAACTCGTCCATGAGGCTCATAGCACATGCAGATGAAGGGATGACCAGGGCAGCGGGTTCAGGTATAGACTTTAGAAGGCACTCCTGGATGTGACTTTGCAGAGCCATTTAAAGCGTCATTCCTCAATGCTCCTTTTGATGGTTCTACCCTTTTTGGCCCAAAAGTTAAAGATACTCTAGCCAGAAGTGAACAAGATGGTAAGACTCTAGCTGCTGTAGGCATACTTTTCTCCACTCCTCAGAGACCTTACTCAAGGAGCCAAAGGAGTGGGAGACTATGCTTCAGAAAATACAAGACACCTTTCCATGACTCATGAGTCAGCGAATTCCCCTGGGGCAGAGAGGGAAGCAACAGAAGACACTGCCCTAGGGGCAGAAATGGACCACAGAATCAGGGGTCTAGAGAATCTTTTTCTGGCACTTCCTACCAGCATCCCTGAAAGGATGCCCTAGTGCCTTCCTCAGGAGTCAGACAGGGGATGATTATCCCTGCACCTACCAGCCTGGCAATCAAAAAATCTGGACCAATGGGTGCAGGGAATAATATCCAGAAGCTACCAGATTACACTATCTATAACTCCCAAAGCCCAGAAAAAACTCCCAGATGTTCCACCCAATCAAAGGGAATTGGCATTCTTAGAAATTCAAAAACTGCTCAAAAAAAGAATCATCCAAAAAGTTCCACCAGACCAAAAAGGATCCGGGGTTTACTCAAGATTCTTTTTAGTGCCCAAAAAACACAGAGGACTGGAGACCCATTATGGATCTCATCCACTTCAACAAGCCAAATTCCGGATGGTCTAAGTACAAGTCATTCTTCCTTTTTGGGAAAAAGGCAAATGGATGTGCTCTATAGACCTCAAGGATGCTTATTACTATACAAAAATGGAAAAAAACTCCAGGAGGTTTTTTCAATTCGGGCTAGGAGCCGGTCATTACCAGTTCAGAGCACTGCCCTTTGGACTCACTACAGCCACCAGGGTGTTTACCAAATGCATGGCAGTGGTTGCAGCTCACCTCAAACTGCAAGGTTTTCAAGTCTTTCTGTACCTCGATGACTGGCTCCTCACCGCTACCACCCGACATCACTTAGAACATGCAAGAGATTACACCATGAATGTTTGCACTTCTCTAGGTATTTAAATAAATCTTGAAAAATCCAACCTACAGCCTTCTCAGCAATTGGATTTCATAGGTGCTCATTTAAACATTGTCTTAGGAATAGTTTCTCTTCCACCAGAGAGACTACAAAGTATCAGGACCCTAGTCAGACAAATTTTCTAAAGGGGCAGTGTCCCAGCAAGACTTATCCTTCAAACCTTAGTTTCAATTGCAGTGTCAATCACTCTGGTTCCTCTAGCGAGGATTCATATGCGAATACTACAGTGGCTACTAGCAACACAATGGTCTCTGATTTGCCAACCGATGTCTTACATAGTCTTGATTACCAACCATTGCAAACAAGACCTCAGATGATGGCTTTACTCTGAACAAATTCTCTTGGCCGACCATTCACCCTTACTCAGCCCAAAGCCATAGTGACCACAGATGCTTCCCAGATGGGGTGGGGAGCATTAAATGAGAAAAACAATTCAAGGCACATGGTCCCAATTGGAGGCCAATTTGCACATCAACATTCTAGTGATGAGGGCAGTTCTATTAGTGTTGCAAGCATTCCAGGATACCCTCCCTCTAGGGACAGTTGCTATTCAGACAGACAACATGTTGGTAGTCTGGCACATCAACAAATCTTACCCACTATGCTGAGAGGCACTCAGAGTTTGGTAATGGGAAATTTCTTTCAACTGCTTTCTGATAGCAACTCAAATTCCAGGAAGTTCCAATGTGATAGTGAACAAATTAAGCAGGACAATTCTTATGCCTCACTAGTGGTCTCTGAACCCTGTTGTGGCTGACATGATCTTTTGCCGTGGGGCCAACCTTGCTGTGACATATTTGCTTCTCACATGGTCTTCCATCATACCTTCATCACCCATTACAAATTAGATCAGGTGTCGAGGAGTTGAGCATCCTTTGGCTCTATGGTGCTTTGTAATATTCCTCCATGAGATCTCCCAAGGCTAAAGTAGCTGGTGATTCTGTCCCACTGTCAAGGATTAGGTGAAGATTAACAATATCAGATAAAGAAGTTATGTCTTATCATCCCATCGAGCCACGCGCTCGGGAGACTTGAACCTCAGCACTGAAATAAATAGGACATGCTGGAGGGACAGATTCATAACCCAGAGGCTCCCTTCACTCTGGAATAAAATCCCAGTCCAGGTTAGGCAGAGTCCCTCATTGACTCTCTTCAAGAGGAATCTTGATGAGTGGATGGGAGATTGTAGGTTTACCCCGGGTATCACTTCTGTGTCACTGTTAGACAGAGGCACAGTATACTAACCTCGAAAAAGGGAATAGCAAAATTAATTTAAAATGGGTGGCGAAAGCCAAACACACTCTGGCTAGGCTTTTAAATGCCCTAGGGCAGATAGCCTAGTATGAACCTATGAACCTATAACATTCCATCTGTGTTGTTTATCTTCACCAATACTTGACATACCCACCCCCCTTCCCCATCCTAAGACTCTTAGTGGATCTGTTTAGTCCTGATCTAGTTTCTCATTAAGGACTGATATATGACCTTGTCTCTATTTTTATCTATATTAAACCACTCTATTTTCTGCTATATACTGTCATCTGACAAACTCGATCTGAGGTGATCTCTGTGAGGAGCATTATGGGTAGAGCCTGGCTCGAGAGTTTGGAGAGTGTGAGCTGAAAAATATGGCTGAGTTAGTTCCGAGGGTTCAGAACTGAACCCACTGTCAAGGATTGGTGAAGATAAACAGCACAGAATGTTATGGTAAGACATAACTTCTTTTTTATGAATTTTGCTTTTGATAAAAACAAAACATTTACAGTCACAGATGCATTTTTTTGTGGGGGGTAGAGTCCTCAGTATCACAAACAGGTGACTTCACATCTGCATTCTATTAAGAATCTTGTCAGCTCTTGGGTTGCTGCCCATTGGAGGAGAAGGGATTTCCCATATAGCAACCTCTGTGGAATGGAGCACATCTTTCCATTCAAGAAATTCTCCTTTGTAAAGGTAGGTTATAATCAAAACATTCCTTATGAGGATGAATAAAATCTGAATGAAATATCTTCTCATGAATGGAAGGAACCATTGAAATATTCTAGGGGACTTCTTGCCAGATAGTTTCACACATACCTGTTGTATGTAATGTAGTAAAATGCGCAGATCAGAAACATGCAGATGAATTACAGAGAATACACTTCACTGCATGATTTAATATGAATGTGTCTTAATATTTCATACCGAAAGTGGACTTTGTCTTTATAATCAGTGTTATGACTCCATAAAGAGCCACGTAATTTGTATAAAACAAACATCTGCCACTGGAACTTTACATCTAGAGTAGTCCAGTGCCACAGCGGGTGGTACATATTACACGTTTATATGATCCCATTGTTGTGGCCTGTTAGTACAAAAAAATGTAGGTCAGGTGATACGCTCCCTAACTCCTTAATCCTTACATAATCTGGTGTCACTGCAGATATCAGTGGAAAGCTTATTTTAGTCTAATGCAGTTCACAAGCCACATGACATATGCTGCTACTGTGCTACATGCGGTCTGTAGCAAACCTGCTATTTTAGGAGTTTAACCCAAGGGTACCGTTTTGTGTGTATACTATTGTTGTGTACGGCAGCTATTTTTTAAACATAACAAAAGAAAGAAGTATGACTTCCACATAGTTTGCTGCTCGGTGACATAAAAATTGCTGAAAATCTATTTCATGTTTTTTGAAATGTATGGTGAAAAAACACTTAAGAAATACTGCTTGCTTCACTTACTCAAAGTTGCTATAACTTTAGAATCAGTTATATTTACCTTGATAGAATACAGAGGGTCCCCTTTTTTTCTTGAGCAGTTCAGAGGGGTCGTTCCCACCAAAAATTTATTTATTTCCTATTCAGTTCAATGAAACATGTTCAAGAAACTTTCATTTCACTGATTGTTTCAATGAACTGTAATTTACCTGGAAAATATATTCCAGCTCCTGGAAAATGAAATGAATTACCATTTGTTTTATTTTGCTATACATATTACCATAGTAACGTACTGGGAACCATGGCAGATGAATGGAGGTAGTTTCTCTGATAAATTTATTGTTTGCACAAACTGTAGCAAAGGTTTAGAAAAAATATTTTTTATAGTGGAAGCTCCCAAAACATTCCATACAAGAAACTTTGATGCCCTGCACCTACAAATTTAATATACTCAATATAAGTGCTGCCACACATTGCAGCCAGGTGCTGTTATTCAGGAACTCTGCTCCTTTATTTTGGCATACTTCCACTATATTCTTGAAATAACAGCACTTCAGCAGAATCAGGCAGATCTCTGTCAGCATGCCACTGCAACTGCCAGTACCTCTGACATTAAATGCTAAGTGTTACATTATTCATTCGGAGGAGGAGAAGCAGAGAACTTGCTATTTGTACTAATAGCTCAATCAAATACATTCTGTACATCATATTCTCCATTGATCTACAGGTCTTGGATGACCTATATCACAACCTATGTGCAAAAGTCTCACTTATCTCTTGGTCTGCATCATGATATCAACATGCCTCTCATACATTTATGATTTTTGTGACAAAAGAACATGACCATTACACTCTTCAAATGATTATAGACATTATATGTACAGGCATCCCAGCCTTCCTTAAGTGCTTGTCAGTACAAATCATTTTCAGAATATAATCAGCTTGTAGATAGCTGACTTGGTGAAGACTACTTGGTTGGACCTGGCTGACTGTAAAGAATAGAACACTGAAGGAGTTTTTTAAGTGGTTGGCTTTGTACTCCACTTTTGTGCATAATACAGGGGAAGACTCCATGCACTCTTTATTATAACCAAATCTAGTTTCACCTGTCTTTTGATAATTTGTGATACACATCTTCCAAAACCTCTGTTCAGTCGAATAGTCTTGAGTGAGTGGACCAATCTCTCATCCTGTTGTGACAGTTTTTCATGTGAATGAAAAATTTATTTTAATGGTATCCTTTATTTGGGAACCTTTGTTGTTGATTATTCTAATATTTATTCCAGATATTTGAGTTGTGTGTTGTCTTTTGTTTAGATTGAATACTGCTGTGTTAAAAGACGTAGCACTGTTCTGTTTTGTTTTGTTTTGTTAGAGTAATTGTGATCCATTAGGTATGAAATGACAGATATTGTTTAGAGTTCACAAAATGACTACATTCGTATCTTTGCAGAATACCAACCGTAAGTACTATAATCCACATTCATGAATGACTAGATAAAAAACGCTTACATAGAAGACAGAGAACTATATGCACCATGTGGGTGGACTGAAAGTTGACATTTGAAAGTTAGCTACTAAGCAGGAAAAGAGATGCAGGCGTACTATCCACACTGACGTGAATCAGCAGGGGTGCGTAACAGCTCTGTGGGTAGGGTCATCTGATATGCACAACTTCCTAGGTGGCAGACGGCAAATAGTATGATGTCAAATACTGCATGACAACAAATATTTATCAAAATCAGCATAATAACACTGTGATCATACAAGCCCCTTCATGAATGATCTGCACTTTTACATGATATATATAAAGGCTGTATTTAAACTATGTCAGGTGAAGTTTAAAACTTAGTGCATTGATATGTATATTATATTCTAATACTACAATTCTGAAGCCCCATCTTGTGAAACTTGGGGAAACAGTGTCCCGTTTCCCCTAAATCTTACTTAAGGAAATGGTGCCGTGTCACACTTTAAATAATACACGAGAAGATGCTAAGCATTTATTGCCGTATGTTTTCTTGTGCTTGCACTATAGTAAGCCAGACGTTATGTGTATCACAAAGAGTACAGATTGTTGTAACAGGCTATACTTAAACAGTAGTACATGTCTGCATGTGCAGTGCTGTAAAAGTATGCAGACTTATTGCCTGCAACAAAGCAGATAATCCAAACGCCAAGACTTTACATTGTACTGGTATCAAATATACCCATAATTTATTACTGTTAAATAAAAGATATTTTTGTTGGTAATATTTTTAAATGGGATAAATGTGGATTTGGTAATCAAATAAGGTCAGCTGAATACAAAAGCTTCTTATAAGAGGTTATCCCAAAAGCACAGGGGATTACATACTTTTTCCTGGTGACAGTATTCTTATGAGTGTTATACGAATGAGACCAATGTTTATTAAATACTGCTAATTTGTTATTTATTAATATAAACTCTAAGCAATACTGCTCTCATTGAGAAGGTAAAAGTACAGATAAAAAACAGGTTTCAAGAATATACCATTGGAGTTACTCATCACATGATGAGAATGACATTATTCACTTAATGCCATTTATTCAGAATTTCTATTCAGAAATGTGGCACATATGAACCCCAGGGCAAGAGCACAAACACATGCACCTCACACACACACACACACACACACACACACACACACACACACACACACACACACACACACACACACACACACACACACACACACACACACACACACGCACACACATACAAATTCACAGAAGGATTATACACATTGCGTGTTCTTCTTTTCAGTAGTCCAAGGCTCCTGTTATCGTTATGCATACAGACTCCCGGTGCATTTTCTCCACTTATATATGACACCCTGAGATTGTCCTGGATTCTTCCTGTGTGGAAATTCCTCCTGTATTTCCTCAATTTAAATATAATGATGCAAAGATTGTCCTTTATCCTTCATTCGTGTGAACTGTACCTGCATTTTCTTTACATATACATAATGACCCTGGGATTGCCCTCCATCTTTTGTGTGTTGGGATTCATGCTGCATTTTCTGTAAGGTTATCCTGTATATGTTATGCAATGCCCCCCAACATGGTACACTCGTATATATTATTACCCTTATTTAAGGTTGTCACCCCCCTCCATTTTTCTGCTTATAATTAAATTCACCTGTCTTATATATAGTGATCCTGAATAGTTGGACCTGAGTTGGCACAATAATTCCCAAAACAGAAATGTTCTTCTTTAGTGTGAAAACCAGCTGTCTGGATATGAATTTGGGTTTTGCATAAACATCCTGACTGAAAGGCAATATTCACAGCATACACTTTCAATCCAAAGATCTGTTACTATATTTTATTTATGTTTAAAATATTAAATGCTGGGATAGTAATGTTGAGAATCAGTGGGTATGAATCTGAGAACATGCTTTCATTCTTGATATTTTATAAAATGGACCCACAGAGTTTATTCACAAGGACAAGTTCTTAGCATAAATGTTTTAATTGTTTCGGATTATCATTATTAAAACAACAAATGCATTCAGACATATCACTGGCTGATATAAAAAGTCACGCACGTGGCCGTGACATTAACTGCAAGGAAGAATTATTATTATTTTCTGAGCTTGTGAAAAAGGTATAGTGATTATTGCAGCTGCACAGATGATTCAGTGTGCAAAGTAAAACAAAGAAAGTAAAGGACAGCCTTAAAGCTGTCTTACAGACTGTTTTGCTTTTCTGAGAAGGCTTTCAGCAAAATGTTCTGTATAGTCTGCTCAGCTAGAAAACTTAGCATAATGTAATGTGAGTTACATGCAATAGCCCTGAAGACTAAAAGTACCATAATAAAACATATTAATAATTTTATAAGAAGAGACAGCTAATGACTAAAGATTGTGGTTTCGAAGTTGGTGTTATATTCTCAATTTGTTTGGCAAACGATGACAAACACTAAAATGCACCACTAATAGCAGTTATTTAATTAGACACACACACACACACACACACACACACACACACACACACACACACACACACACACACACACGTTGCCATGGAAATGGGCTGAAAGGGCAACTTTGGCCAGAAGTGAACACTTGGTTGTTGAGCTACTAAGCAATATCCTAGTTTGTCTAAAGATCATGTTTGCAGTTCATTGTTGAATGATGAACACTGCAAACCTGCTGCCAGCAGAAGTATAGAGTTTTGTTTTCTGTTAAAGGCAAAACAAACAGAAATCCCTTGAAAGTTAAATCCTGACTGCTCTGTAGTGCCTTCATGTATTATGACTGAGAAACAAAGGGAGCTGGGAAACTTCAAAGCCTCCTGTGACATTCAAAGCTCTCCAGCTTCAAAGCACAACTCCCCTTTGTAGTGTAGTTCTCAGTATAATTAATACATTTCTCATATTGCTGCTGAAAGCAGCATCATTTTTGTCTTCCCTCTGTTTTAATAACGTGTCCAAGTGCTTTAGAAAGTGTATGTCATCTTTATTTTGTATCTCATTTTAACTCCATTATTTTAGGAACACATAATATCCCCTAACTGATTCACCATTTGAATTGTCAGTTTTTCATTAATATCAAATATTATGATGTGCCCAGGTGCAAATTCATAAAAGATAGCATTCAGCATTTTACAGAGATATGAGCAACATACATGAATGTCATCTGAATTTGGGGTTACCCTTGGTGTATCTTGTTCAGACAGGGTGATCAATTGATTCCATTTTACTCTTTTCACTGCATTTGATTAGCAATTAACATGCTGTTTACCATCATTGTCATCTCTAAATGAAGCCATGTGAGCAGCGGTTTGACTGTATACTTCGTAGATGACAAATGTCCACTCTAATGATCTCAACACCACAGGAGAGCCTATGAGTGTAGTAAGAATTGTGTGAGTATGTTCAAAATCACACATTTAATGGTGATTTGGAATGTACAACACTCAGCAGGGCACCGCTATTTATTTCACCTATACTTTATTTGTAGCTATCAGTCAATGAAGCTGAAAGAAACAACATG
>NC_056729.1:65573226-65593226 GCF_019279795.1 Protopterus annectens | reverse complement strand
CAATGGGCATACCACGCATATACACCTACACTCACACCTATGACCAGTTTAGAGTGTTTATTCCACCTACTGCATGTCTTTGGAATATGGTAGTAAACAGAGCATCAGGAGCAAACTGACACAAACACAGGGACGACATGTAGATTCCACACAAAAGGCACCACAGATGAGAATCGAATTGGGGAACCTCTTGCTGTGAGACAACAATGCAATCCACTGAGCCACTATAGACATCTAAGTACAAATAAGTAAAGCTGTTTAGATGAGAGTATTCATACTGAACATTTAGCAGTAAGCATTGCTGCCACACGATGCTTTTTCATGTGCTTCAGGTCGTGGATGACTGAGGCGACATCTTTGCAGAGTCTGTTTCTCCTTTCTGTAGTCATGTAGACTTTTGTTCTTTACTTCAATTTCTTCCCATTTCCAAAACCATTTTATGGGTCAATTTGCAGTTGTTCAAACTGCGTATCAGTGTGTATGCAGTAAGGAAGTGCATGCCTATATATATATATATATATATATATATATATATATATATATATATATATATATATATATATATCTGATCGAATGAAATGAATCTTCATAATGAAGCCGTTACAGTTTATGTACCTGATAAGAATGAGAAGATTCAGATTAAAACTGTACGTGGTTAACATTATTTTATGCCACTGCTATTTGGACCACATTATGTTTGGTAGACCTGGCAAATTATTTTCAGATTTTTAAAATGTATATTACTATTATGTTGATTGTATGTTGGACAGTAGTTAAAATGGCTAGATAATAATGCAGATAAAAGAAATCTTGATGATGAATAATCACAAATTGAATGTATGATTGAATTGTAAATGACACGAGTGTGACCTAAATTCTATACATATGCATCTTTACCTCATATAAGACAGAAAACAGTTTTAGGGATGTTAAAGTAAAGTTATAATTTTCTGGAGATAAGTGGACATTCTGCACATATAAATATGCTTTTATTTTAGAAAATATGTCATCATGAATTGTATATATGAATTGTATATAAATTTTGTAAGTCTAGACTTCATGACATGTTGTTGCTTATTAAACTGGATTTGCCTTGATGTTCAGATGTGTTTCCTTGTTTTACAGTTAATGAAAGTTAAAATCTGAACTTACATTTCATTAATGTGATATCGCCCTTATGGTGCAAATTACACCCCCTCTCTGAGCAGTCTATGACCTATATTCCTTCTCTTAGTTCTGCATTGCAGAATTATAACTTTTTGCTCAAAGGTGTAGCTTTGTGAAATATATGCTGGATTGTTTTAAAGAATAATTCCCAGAATGCAAGCAATAATCATTTTACACTCAAAGAAGTCAAGATAATCTTATATCTTTATTCTTTTGTCTTGTTTTGTGCAGTGCCATATAAAGTTGATTTCTACTTACCAAATCTCATGAGTTATAGGAATCTTGGATTATTATTACCTTCATAAACTCTGTATTTCCCATTTCCATGTGCTATCCAATCCTATTAACAATACAGCCTGTTGTCAAAAACCTGGATAGTTGCCAATATATTTTCCTCTTCTACTGTGGTTGCTTCAATAGGTATTGTGTGAAAAGCTTTGGCTTCTACTGAAACTTATTGGGAAACTTTATATGTTCCTCGTATGTTTTACAGGAGTATCAATAACTGATATGCATTTCATGATCCCATTTACTTACCACTTCAGACTGTACTTATATTTAAATGATGTAATTATAAAACTGTTATATGATTTCTACCTCTGTATCTATTCTAAATACTTATCCTTCTGATTGTTGTTACATTATACTCTGTCTTGTTGTTACATAAAAATGCAATAGTGAAATTATACAAAATCTTATATGTGCTTTTTATCTCTATAGCTAATCTAACAACTTGTCCTTTTGTATAACAAAACTTGGTACCACTATTGTAAGTGTTTCTGTCATGATTGTTGTGGAGCTTCTCTCCCCGGGCCTCTGCTGTAAAAGGACAGCTTGTCCAATCAGACTTTCCTGGTAAACAAATGTAAAATAAATAAATAAAATTTGCTAGTGCTACATTTTGCATATATCTTGGTATAATATTTTAATAAATGTTTAAAAGCACTTTTTTTAAATAGGCACACACTTTTCATTTTCTGTTTCATTTAAGAATTATTAGTTCTGGGAAGTATTTATTTGCCTTTCCAACATATAAGATGTAGAGCGTTAATCCAGGATTTTATCAAATATCATTACACCTTATAATATAAAAAGACTTTCCACTGAAATAGTTAACCTGTCTCCATTTGCTTCTGGTAATTTATGTGCTAGAGCAAATGAAGGACAGCTAAGAAGACTCTCTATTTTTGGTGCTCTACAGTTTTAATGCATGGTTGGCATCTCCGTGTTGAGGGGATATTTTCCAAACAGACATTTTAAATGATGCTAGAAAATCTTATGTGATTGTCCAGATGCAAAACATCTTTTATTTCTGTTGAGTGACATAGATCTGCTGTTGGTAGTTTGCAACCAAGTGTCACAGGGTCCACTGCTTCATATCCTAGAAGTTCTTTGTCATGGATGAGTGCTCTGAAATGTATTCCTGCAGTTTATTTTCATTGTTAAATTCTTGGACCTTTACTCCTCTTGTGCTCTGGCATCAGTTTAGTTTAAATTATTCATACACATACATTTTGCAAACAGAAACATTTGTAGTTATGTAGTCTTTTATTTATTAATTTTGATTGCCAATGAAATCGGTAAATGTGCCCATGATTTAGTCCACGTGTACACAGTCTTTTTAGTATACGTTGTTCTCCTTGAGTTGTTTGTATGTGCAAGTCAGGATACATTACATACTCTGTTTTTGAAGTTGTTTTACTGCTCATATGTTTAAAGTCTCTTGTTGGTGTTAGCTTATGTTTTGACAAACTAAAATTTTTGTTTGCAAAGTGAATCATGGTCAGTGGTGAATTATTTACAGTGGATATTGTTAAAAATCATCAAACATAAAATATTTTATCTTCTTGTATTTAGTGACAGCACTTTAATTTATCACAGTTGAATATATTTCAAACCTAGCCTACTCCAGAATTGTAGAATTGGGGTGGCCAGTAATCCATTTATTGAAAATATACATTTGTATTTGTAAATGCATTGTTGCCAAGTTTATTAAATATGTGAGAATACCTTTTATTGATAAGACAAGTATCATCCTTTGATTGAAAGCTGTGAACATGTCTACTAGCAGACAGACAATATTTAAGAAAAATAAAAGATGTGTTTATATGTGATTATTTTCAATAAGTAACTTTAGGTGGAGTTAGTTCTAACATCTACATTATATTAAATGTTACATTCTATATTTACTAGTGCATACACTGACACATACAGACAATTACCTTTATTTCTTATTTGATAAAATTCATTTTGCTAAACAACTGTATGTGTTACAGTGACACACTGAGTAATTAGCATTGTTGCTTAACAAAACTTGTGTATCTGTTTCATTTCTTAGCAGAGTTATTTAGCTTCTTTATGCAGTTTGCATGTCCCTCCTGAATCTGTTTGGGCTTTTTAAGTTAATATTTTGTTTCTTGCTACATTACAAAAACATGCTACTAGGGAATTTGATGATTGTCTGTAGGGTTTTTCTATTTGGATGCATTTGTGTTTGAGTCTGTCTATAAGTCTGTTTCTGTGGCTGTGAGACTGTGTGTCTGTTAGTCTTGGTACTTATGCATCTATGAGTGGCATGTAATGAATGAATGTGATCCTACAGTAGACTGACATCCCTTCCAAAATTGGTTCCAAGCTTTATGCCCATTACTTAATGTGATATTTTTCACTTTTCCACATCCATGAAAAGTATAAAGCATGAACCAGAAAAAGAATGAATAAGTGAAATGTTGTCTATATTCTAGCTGCTGAGTTGAGGAAAGACTGTATCAACTTAATCCACCAAACATTTTATAAAATTTTACTTTAAATTGTCTGGAAAGAGGACTGATGGTGGATCAGTTATTGCTTTTTAATATTTTTTCATTAAGATTAGTAATTTATATCTTGGATGTATTCTTAGTTTGATTTTAAATTTCTTGCCATGTTTCTTTTTATTGTTAGATGGGTATATTTAAAATGTTGTGCACGAGCTCTTAGTGTCATTTCCATCTCTTGTATAGTGCTGTTTCCATATCATGCACTTGAAATAAAAATATTGTTTTTTCAAAACCTGACTGTATTGGTTGACAGTGCAGAATTTTATCTTGCTATGTTTATGTGGTGTCTGTTTGAAATATGGTTTGCTATTAGAATCATGCTGTTTCAACTGACATGAGATGGATCAAAAGTAAAACATCTGAACCACGTGGAATTCTTCATTCTAAACAGTGACATTTCTAACATTGTACAATACAAAAAAAAGTAATTATTTTGCAGGGAGGCAAGTGCTCCCCTGCATGTCTTGATATTAGGGCAAACTTTTCGTTCCAGTCTCTCTCTCTCTATACATATATATATATATATATATATATATATATATATATATATATATATATATATATATATATATACATACTGTAAGGCTGCACAAATTCAGAAAAGAGAGAAGGCTGAAAAAAAAAAGACTCACCCTCTCTCTATCTGTTCTGCAATACTTGTGAATGAGAAGCAAAGTAAACTGTGCAACTTAACCACGTATAATGCACTGAAATGCGAACTACAAAAATCCATCAGTTTTCTTGTTTTAACTGTTGTCACTGAAGCATGTACCCACAAAGAGTAAGGATCATTTTGTTTCATTCAGTTTGTTTTACACTTATTATAATTTATTTATGTACAGTAATGTTTCATCTGATTACATGTGTTACTGGATAAAGATCATGAATGTATGTTCTTCCTCTAATAGTTCATTCATTTTTGGAAGAATCATATTTAGCTCTGAATGTCCTGTGACTACTTCCATGTTACTATTATTTTGTGTTCTTCTATCATACTCTTTTTTCCTTATTTTGACCAAGTCAGTTTTCTTGTCCTGCAACTTAACTTGATAAACATTGTCTTTGATGATGACCCCCCCCCCCATAAGAGTGTACAGTTTTCTTTGCTATACCTGTAAATATATTTAATAACTCATTACAGTGTTTGTTGTAGCAACTCTGGCACGATATTTTGGACTTTTCATATAGATGACCATGTGTCCCGCATTTCTAGTAGCTCCAAAAAGTATATCTTTGGGACTTAGCTCCTCTTCCTACTTGCTTTTTCTCTAGGTCTTTGGCTTGATTTTTTTATATGTTTTGAATCCCAATTTGAAGTAGCTCATTTTCATCTTTTAACATTTCCTTATAGTCATTTCACTGCTGTAGTTCTGCAGAGTTATCTCTTGATGATGTGTAATAGACTAACAAGTAATGTTTAGAGATATTTCTTGTAGGTTCTTTGATATGTGTGATACTACGGTACTTTGAATTCTCAGATAAATAATCTTTTCTAAAAGCTGGAGGTATCTATTCTTAGAGCTGACATAGTCCGTGTTATGGAAATACTTAAGGGAATAATTGGTATTCTTAGGGCCATCTGATATTATTTTCACAGACAGTCAATCCTCTTTACTATCTTCTTGTTCAGTTTGATTCCTTTGTGAAAAAGATGATGCCATGACAGGTTTGATTGCCTGCTTGTTTAATATTGCATTTTATGAATAGGCACATTGGCTGCAGATGATTTGGTCATATTGATGAATGGTGTTGTGACACGCTGACCCTAGATAAAAATGGGGAGAGGGTTGATGCTGACAATGATGACTGGGGTTCTGTTCAAACTGATCAATGAGTTGCAATTGTGATGGTTTTGAAATACATCCTACCCATTAAGTCATTTAGAAAAAAATGACATTTATTTATTTAGTTAACATTTATTTACTGTGAAAGTTCCACTGGGACAGAACCCATTTTCAGTGAAGACCCGGGGAGGAACACTCCATAAGCATGTTTTTGGAATGCTAGAGGAAACTGGAGCAGCCAGAGGAAACCCACTTGAATGCACGGACGACATATAGACTTCGCACAGAAGGCACTCCAGCCAAGAATTGAATGAGAACCTTTTGCTGTGAGGCGACAACACTAACTGCTGCAACAGTGCACCAACGTGTGTATATATACATGCATTCATATACACATGTATAAAGAAAGATTGCATCTACTTAATATTTCCTGCGGGTCTACAATTTGTAACAGAGCTCTTTCTTGATATTATTTGTTTTAAATGTAGGCTAAAATGTTAATATTCTAAATTTTATCTGTATACTAGCTTCTTCCCATTTCTTGAAAGAAAAAAAAAAGAAAAGAAAAGTTTGGTACTGGGAAACAAAGAAAACAGGAAGGAAATAGGAATCTCACGAAATGAAATAATTTAACAGTTCATCAGTCTAATATATACCAAACAAGATCAACCAGTTTTAGGATGGCAGAACAAAAATATAAAATAATACAATTGCTGTTTGTAAATAGTCATAATTTCTACCCTCATTCATAGTTTGGCGTCTACTTCTCTAAAATAAAAGCAAATATCAAAGAGTTCTGGCTGACTTAAGTTTTCAGACAACTGCAAGCTAGGAGCAGTCATTGAATCCTCAAGTGACTTTTTGCCATCCTGCAAGATGGTTTGATCCAGATAAATAAATGATGCCAAAATCATGGTCCAAAACTAAATGCAAAGAAATGCATTATTGTATCCTTTGGGAAGTCATCTTTCCCAGGGAACTACCACATTAATAATACAACTCTGAGAGATGACCCAGTTGTTTTGGTTTTGGGAACTTATGTGGATTTTGACCTAGGATTTTACCAAAATTTGTCCATTATTATAAGAAAGTCCTTCTCTGTTGCACAGCTTATAAACAAAATGATTATGTCTAGAGATTGTCATTGTCCCTGTTTCAGGCCAGTCATTGAATATAATGTACCCTTTGGCATGTATCTGTCCAGACATATGCAAAACCTGGAACACCCATAGAGATATCTTAATAAAAGGATATAAGACCTAAACAACATGTCCTACATGGACAAATTCAAAGTCCTGTTGCTGTACTCAGTATAATACAGACTTCTAAGAGGTGACCTTTGTCTAGCATGCAAGACATCCTCCAACCCAATACTATTGGATTTTCTTCACATCAGCAAGTCAGATGGCATCAGGAGTACCCAATGTAAGGATGTAAATGTCTTTTGCAGCATCAACAGAACAGTTTGTAGAGATAGGCATATCTCACAGAGGATACTGCTGCTCTGGAAAAGACTCCACCCACATAAAACAAATTTCACCCCATCCATATTCAAGTGTAACTTGGCTCTATGGATGAAGAACAGAAAATATACCCCAGGACTGCTCCTTGTACTACTAATAGACAGAGGTAGCTCCTAAATGCTTTATCCCCTGTATGTGTCCCCTGAAATTATCTATGGTATGATCCTAGTTATTCTTACTAGAGCTAATCTATAATTGTCGACCATGGGATGGGTAAGGCCAATCTCTATCCAAATTGGAGAGGTTAATTTGAACACAAAAAAGAAAAATGGCTAGGCTTAAAGTGGCCTGCAGGGGCAGCTAGCCTAGTATTTACCTATGAACTTATAGTTGATTTACATACAAAGCTATAGTTAAGTAACCAGTGGCTCTATTGCTTTATTATGCATGCTTGGGGTTGTGCCATAGACAACATCAGGAAAAGCGAATTTGGAATAAGAATAATTTTGACTAATGGCTGCTTTTGATTAAAGGCATCCTTTTACACAGCCAGTATGTCATATATTCTCCAATTAGTAAGCCCAGGGTTCTGCTTATATTTCTCATGCCTGTCCCTGTTTTGTGCTGAAATACATTCCCAAATAAATAAAGGTAGTACTAGTAGTCCAGATGGCTTCCAGGTAAACCTGCATTCAGGAAGCATTAACAAACAAATATTCATGGTATGTTCCTTTGTTTCTACATCACCTTGAATTATTTTGTGCTCCTCAAGGATGTTAAGGAGTGCTTGTTGAATCTTCTGCAAAACACAGTTTGACAATAGAATTAAAACATCATCTGTAGATAAACTAATAGCTAATTTGATCCATTTGGTTTCTTTACTGTGTCATAGCAGTCTACCAAGGTTCCATTGTCAAGGCATAGAATGAGGGGATGATTACCCCTGCTGGTGTGATATTGCAACATAACTCTAAGAGATTTGAGGCCTAATCTACATCAGACCATAGCCCCAGTAAGGCAACCACAGCCCCTCTAGCAACTGAGAAGAGGATTCCATCAACCCAAAAATTACAAATAGATACCTCAAAGAATGCCTTCTGAAGCTTTTTCATAATCCTACTTCTCTTGTTACAATATGCTACATTAGAGGTATTTTCAGGTGTCCTAGTACCCTCCTAATCCCATGCTCATAGCTATCTACAACCCTACCACCCTGATCTGCCTATAGTAGTGTACCATGGACTTCAACTGAGGCATCTGCGTTCTCTCTCTCTCACTAATATAGAGAGTTTATTGTCACTGTTTTAATAGGTAGTAGGCAGATGGAATTGTTAGGCTCTTGTTGCTAACTGGAAACCATGGATATTATTAAGGTCCAGGATTACAAAGAAGGAAAGAAAGGCTTTGAAGATAAATAAAATTTACAAATCTAATTAGTCTGAACTTGGTTGTTATTGCTTGCAATTCTGTATTTTTTTTTTTGTGAAATGTTTTGTATTTCACTCCAGTTGAGCCTAAAATTAGTCAGCACCCCATTAAACAAATACAAATAAACAAACACACTTCCTAAAGCAAAGAAATAGCCCGGCACACATTTATGATTCCCATCACCTCTATGGGCAGATACTTTGAGGTAACATTTTAAGGTGTCTCACTAAATGTGTGGTTGACATTTGCCATCATCTTGTCCTTTTAAAACATATCACAGATCTCCTTTAGTTTTTCATCTAAACCAAAGAGCCAGATAAAACATAAATGCAGAGGCCCCTTTCCCTATAATGCCTGTTTCCAGATCAATACTACCTCAAGTTCCACATTGTCTGACAGGAGAGAAATGTGGTTTTGATGGCCTCACAGACCTTAGTTAAGTCCTCATTGGTGCATACCTTGTCAGTATGCATCCATATCCAATCTAATTAATGTTTGGTTGACATTGGAGAGTTATATTCTAGGGATCTCCATACCCATCAGTTCAGGGTCTTTGGTTGCATCATTCAAGGCTGAGGCGTACAAGTCACACTTATCATCCTATCTAACTTCGAGAATGCTGGTAAAGGTATATAAAACCCTAATCATATTAGGGCTTCCTTCATGACATTAAGTATTGAGTCTAATGGAGTTTCTAGTTTCCGTGATGGGTAATGGAGCTGTACATAAAATGATTCTGTACGGAACATACTTCACCATGTCTTATATCAGCATCCATCTGTTTGCCGTCTGGATCATTGAAGTCATCTAGCAAGTGTGGTAAGATTTAATAAATGTCCCTACCTCTCATAGCTTAATCTTGTGGGTCTTGTGGGCCTGGGATTTTTTTTAAAGCTTTTCCTATTTTCCTGCAACATCACTGCACCAGGCATTCAAGCACTGGATTAGCAGGATAAATTGAATTGGGCTGCCCACGTTAGTTCCACAGTACATTAGCTGTGATGCAGACAATTCATTTAATGGCCTAGTTAATGGCGGAAGGAATGATGGCAGAGGTAATTCTTGCTTACCTGTCTTGGGAGGAGGGTGAGTTATACATACCAGGGAAATGCTTAAAAGGTGACTGAAATGCATGGTAGAGAGCCATAAATTGGACACATTATCATGGAGATGGAGTAGCTTTCTCAGATCAGCAATGCACCTCAACTTACATTGTCCATGCAGCTAAAGAGAGGTTACCATTGTAACATATTGCATAACAGACTGAGGACAGAAAGTCTATGACACCTGCTAAAATGTGACCAATATAGCATCTGCCACCAAAATTAGCACCAAGCCAGATTTAAACTCATTTATATTTACAGTCCTCCCTATGTTTACTAATAATATGTTCCAGGAAGGTGCCACTTTCCGAGAAAAACAGTTGATTTCATTTCATTTTATTTCTATTCAATGCTCTGCCAATTTTGTCCTTATTTGTTAATGAGGCCTTCAAAACTAGGAGCTTGAATACATAGTCATTGTGAAGGTCCTGTATACCAATAGTAAGTCGCCCCTATTGTATTGTAAATTTCTCCTGCATTGTTTCCATTTTCTCTGCATATGATTAGATAAACGAGTACCAAACTGGAGTGCCATACTCCAGCTTAGTTCCCACCATATTGGAAAACAGTTTTATCATCACCTTGTTATTTCTTGTTTTCACATATGTGCAGATAATATCTAGTGATCTGCCATCACTTATGTAGCATCCCATTTTATTCCTGACTTTGCCAAAAGTCATACTTCTGTTTTTTTCATAACCATATTATGAATCGTATCTGAAAGTTATAGCTTTCAGCCTGCAGTCATTAAAACTTGGAACAAAGGCCCTTGAAAAGTAGGAATATCCAGCCAAAATATGAACATCTAATTAGCATAACATCTGAATACCAAATAGCACATAACTCTTCCCTCTTTTAGTAGGGATGTGGGAGACTTTTCAGAAGCAAGTTTTAAAAATTTAAGTGAAAACAAGGATGCAGAAATATAATCACATAATGTCAGAGACAGCGCAATGATTTATTTAAATTGTTGTTGCCACTGGCACGTTGATCATGTAGTGAGGTTTTCTGTGTACTAGACGGCTTCAAAAGTCACATGTGATGCAGAGGGTTCAGAAAATTGTGTGATGAGGTAAATCAAGCTTGAAAATTGAGACATCCTAAATTATTCCTGAAAATAGAGATGTTCCTTCGAAATAAGGACACTTGAGATGTCTACTCAAACTGTAGCTTATTAAAAAAAGAACACTGGCAAGCAACATTATAAGAAGCAGTTATTATTTTCCTGAGTTTATATAATCTGCACAAATCATGAAGAAAATAGTTTTTAAGCTCAATATCTCAAGTACAGATTAAAATAATATGGGGGCCAGTATATACCATTGCATCATACTTTTATTGACAGTGTTGCTAGGGACACTGCTTCCTCCCATGATGCCTTCCACATCTTGTTGTATTACCATTTTGTATCTAGCTAGAAAGCTGAAGTGAGAGATTCATTGTAAGTAGCTTATAGGCCAACAATGTATGAATAACCTTATTGAATGCACTCAATACACAATCTTAGCCTGCAAACCTGCATCTAAAGCTGTCTGTATAGTATTTTAAAAGCAGCGCTTACAAGTTGCGGCCGCTCGGTTCTTAATATAAATGTGTTGACAAATACAGAGCGAGTTTTGTTTTCTTCACTTAAATGCATTGTCATAGCTTTAACAAGTTTCTCAATGAGTTTTGTGATACAAGATAACACTGATATGTAAAATGTTTTATATAAGTTTTATTCCCTTTACTTAAAAGAGTTGCAAAGAAGGTTATGCTTACTATTTATCAGATGTTTATTTGTCACTTTCAGCTACTTATACAGACTTTTTATTTTGTCAAATCCCTTTTGAATGTCTAGAAAATGACATTGTATGTATTTCCAACTTTAATTGGAAAAAAATCTTTGACTTTCTTTTAATGAGTAATTGCCAAAAATGCATTGTTAACACGATGCTTATCAGCATTGTCTCTGTTGACTTGGGCTAAGTCCTTAGTCAGTGAGATATAACCTGTAGCATATAATAAATAAGAGTTTTAATGATGTTTAATGAATAATGAAATTAAAAATTTAAATGTAATGAATACGAATTATGACTATGCATGGACAGATGGATAAAATCAGTATTATCAAGAAAAATGTGTACCCTATTTATGACACAGTCACTTCCAGCCAGAGCAGGTAACAAACCATAGTCCACCTTAATGTGCTTACGCAGACAATCTCTCTCACAATGCAACATGTATGATATTGCTGTAACCTCTGCTCCTTTCCAGCTAACATACTGCAATTGCCACTATTAAGGCAATCTAAATGCATTCCTTGCCTTAGTCGCACATTCCTGTCATGCCACCCTCTGTTGTTCAGCGTGTGAAGTCTCCTCCTTACTTGTCTCCACATTCCTTCCACTTTTCCTTAACTTTTCCTTAACTTTTCCTTCCTTTCCACCTCCTTGCCTAAGACAAAGAGAACTGAAAACTCATGGAGGACTTTTAAACTTCTCCTTTAGTTAGGATGACGTCACTGCCCTCTTCTGGAGAAAGGATGTTGAACTACTTTGGTAATATATACAGGGATAATGTGACTTATATACACTATCGACTGGGAGAATTAAAGTTTGCGTCTCTGCTGCCATCCTATAGCTGGTGCAGTTTATTTCTACCTCATCATTTCAGTCCCACAAAATAGCCTTGTTGACCCATTTGGACCAAGCTTCCCATACCCTGAAGAAGGCATTCAGAAAATCACTTCCCATGAGGGGAAACATTTTTGGTATATTCCACTGAACCTCTTAGCTCAAGAAATCTGGTAAAAGGGAAAATTAATGGGAGGAGAAGGCCCAAAATAGAGACATATTTCATATATTCCTCTTAGAAACTTAGAAAGTTGATAGAATAATATATTCTGCATCAACATACACGTTCTGAAGGATATGAAGCCTACAGCTCAAATGTCTGTCATTATTTAGGGACTTCAATCCTCAGAAAAACTTCTAGAAAATCATAAATTTTACAAGGAACAGACAAAAAATGTGAGGCAAAAATCTGGACATTCTGAGAAAATCTGGATAGTTTTGGCAGCATAATAAAGCTTAAACTTTCAGTGTATTGTTACTGAATAGTTTTTGCTATGTCTGTAGGTCTTCCCGAAGAAGTGAAAATAGATATATTCTAAAGTTTCTTCTTCTAACTTTTAGAAATGTACATAAACCCTATTTTCTAGAATTGTTCAGCAAAGCTCAATTACTATTCTCTAGCTACATATTTTACCCCATATCATTAAAAGCCCAGAGATCATCCGCTTCCCTCTCTCAAATCATGTGTGGGCATTTCATTTTCTGATATTGCAAATTGTTATGCAATAAGAAGTTGTAATGCTGTTTACCAACTATCATCTCTTTCTCCTTTTACATATGGTAAGGCACTGAAAAGGGGGCATTCATCTGGATGCTGCAGTCCCACTCCAGATTCTACACTAAAATGTATTGTAGTAATACATGAATCAGCTTAATTAAGTGCCTCACCTATGCTCAATAATACCGGTTCTAGAAAAAACTTGGAAGAGTGTGTACTAATTGCAGAGCCAGAATCCAGCTCAAACAAAAATTGAAGGGAGAAAAAAGAAGCATAATAATTTGGTTAGTGCCAACAATACTGAAGTCAGCAGCTTCCAGTAAACATGCAAAAGAACGGGATCACGGCTGGGAATGTTACCTTTGACCTATGTCATTTGTCTGGAATGTTCATAGGTGATACTATACCATGGCAGATGTGCTGCTTTGTATATTTCAGTGCTGTGTTTTTTTACATAAAGCCTAGCTGTGACCACCAATGTTTATACGCTAAATACTAGTGATAAAAATGCTTCTTCATCAGGAGTACAGAGTTCATCCAAGGATGAAGCAGCATGTGATCCTGTTCATCATTTGGCTGACTATCTTATAAAATGTTATACATGTTCATATTCAGGTGATATAGTAAGGCTCTCAGTATAGTGACAAAATATTTTCCAACCAATATAGCACTGATACACTTTATGCTTTTCTTTTTAAACATTTGCTCAGATTGTGTTTGGAGATGACTTGAACTACACCACTAAGCAATAGTTCCTGTTAAGTTTCTGGGATTCTGTTGCTTTTGTTGGCATTTCAGGTTCAGTATATGTTTGGATCATCTTATGACAGAAGCATTTGGATTATTCTGCCAATTAGTACGGACTGTTAATATTCAGAGCATCTAAGTTGCGGGTGTGGTCGAAGATGCTGATTGGCTGTAATGTGCTTGGGAACCCTGACATTTAGAATTGATGTAAATAGCTGTTTTGGCATTTTGGAGTCCGAACTGAAGCTCGGCTTTGAGGAGAACCTTCCCACAGAAAGTTCCCTGGACATTGTTACACCTTTAGTTACCGTGGTAGTTGAACCTGTCTGGGATTGAACTGTGCATTTTTGTTTTCTTGGGATATCTTGCAGGTGACTGTTACTAGGACTTTCACAGGATTATCTTATTTTGTTCATTGTAGTGTGAACTGCACCCTCAAGAAATGCTTTGCAAAGGCATCCAGAGACGGTTGTTTTCTTATATCAAATGAGGGGTTGTTATTGTTTGTAAATAGCTACTTTTGTGGGTGATCCTGAATTTTGGGACATTACTGTTATGGATCAGCTGTGTTGCATGTTATGGCTGCCTTTGTCTTAGTGCAAGCAGACTATTTGTTGCACTTTGTTCTGTTCCCCTGCTATGTATATGCTGTGTGGCAGCAAAATGGCTACTTGTTATGAAATTATGTATATTGTTACAGTGTAGGTTATTTCAGAGTAGCAAGTATCAGGAACTACCATTAATTGTTATTTAGCAAATTAGTACATCTTTGCTGTTTTTTTTAAGAGCTGTTGGTCTTCAGTGCATGAAGGTTTTTCCTTCTGAATTCAGTTCACCTGTCCTTGTAATTAATCTGGTTTTATTTATTATATTCATTGTTCAATTTCTTGTTTTGTTGTAGAGTAATTAGGTATTAAAGCACTATAATAAATTTGAACTTGTGTCTTGTGAACCATACCCCAGTTCTGTTTATAGGTTTATAGTTTAGTAATAGGCTAGCTGCCCTTGTGGGCCATGTCAAGCCTAGCCAGTTTCCCTTTCCCATTTCGTTGTCCCGGTCCCCTTCAATAAACACATCAAACCAAAAGACATTTGACGACGTTTATTAAAACTTCCATAACATAGCTTTGATCACCAACATCTATTAATTAGAACTAGACACAATATAGTTGATTCTAAACACAGCATAAATGTCCTTGTAATGTTAATCAGAGCAGCATACCTACTCACCCTGCCCCAGTAAGCAGCGTCCATACCTTTGCTCACTTACTTTACTTATGAAGCAGCATCCAAGACTCACTTCATATTCCATTTACCCAGTAAGCAGCATCCATACCTGAACTTGCTTAATTTACCTATGAAGCAGCGCCCCATCTCACTTCATACACCATTCATTGAATTACCTTCCAACCAAATAAGCAGCATCCTTACCTCAGATTGTTTATCTATTCAACAAACTTCCTCCAGCTGTTCATTTACCTTTACCTAAATCCTGGAAATGAACCCAGACACCAGAGGGGGAAGAGAAGAGGGCAAGCCTGTCCCTCTTCTCCACCAACCAACCTGACCAGGCTGTTCCCCCTCCCTTCAATGCAACATTTTCAACCCCACTACCTCCCACAAAGGGAAGGGTTAATCCAAACATCATTCAGTGTACCCATCATCTGTAAAGTACATTAGAACCCTGTCATCAACCCCACACCTTGACATACCACCAATGAAACATGCCTTAATGAAACTAAATAAAGTAATAATACCCGTGACTCCACTGTACCACACGGACATCCGGACATGCATTCCCTTTTAGTACACTTCCCTCAAGCCACTAACCATGGCTCAACCTTTCGGTATGACAACCTATAACCATAACAAATGCCACAGAAACTATAACCTCTTGAACTCAAATCGGCACCCAGTCAAAGAAAACCCATCTTACAGTATTCAACGACTGTCCCTCTACCCACTCAACCCAAGCCGACCCATCAAACCACTGAAAACCCACCAAAGTCATGATAGCACAATACTATGTTCCTGATTAAGGTCCTGATTACTAGAAACAGCTAACATCTGCATAACCTTAAACGCCCCCCAAATCTCTACCTGCTAACAGCCCTCCTGGCTAAACCCTAGTCACAACTAAAAGAAATAGGACCCGGCCAACTTCTGCACAATTCCAACCTGCCTTGTTTAAACCCTCTCTCACCAATGTAACAAAGCACTCTGCTCCCACAATATACCCAAAGCACCGAGAACCCTACCTTTCAAATTCCTTCAAGCATAAAGAAATGGTTCTTGTGATAGTCCTTTTAAGCCCTAAGCTAGAATGTAATAGCCCAATAGCTACCACGCCCTATGAACCACAACAACTTTCCATCACCAGAACAGATCATGGGCCCCCTACCAACACAGTGGCCTGCATAGATAACTGTAAATACACCCGAAACCTCCACCAAAATCTGACATGCCTAACTGTGTACTTACCATGTTACAATTACTAGAAACCTGGTTTCCGGACGATCCCAAAACTAACCCAACCTCAGCTGTTAAATCCATCCTACCTAGGTTCTACCCCAAAATTCCCTTTACCGCTAACTAAACACCTGCTGTACCATGCCCCTGATTTGCCCTGAGCATCTCTGAAGTCACAGTACTCTTAAACCCTACGACCTTACTTGCTAGAATGAGCACCTGGAATCATGTCATTACCTGCAACCTCAATGCTTTTCAAGACAATGTCCAAAACTTCCAACAGCAGCATCCTCTGTCACATCAACTTCCTTAGGCCCACCAGCTGATATGAACTGTGTCCTTCACCATCTCTGTGAGAAATTCTGTACCTCCATCTGCAACCTCACTGCCTTCCATGCAGAAATTCTGTACCTCCATCTGCAACCTCACTGCCTTCCATGCAGAAATTCTGCACCTCCATCTGCAACCTCACTGCCTTCCATGCAGAAATTCTGCACCTCCATCTGCAACCTCACTGCCTTCCATGCAGAAATTCTGCACCTCCATCTGCAACCTCACTGCCTTCCATGCAGAAATTCTGCACCTCCATCTGCAACCTCACTGCCTTCCATGCAGAAATTCTGCACCTCCATCTGCAACCTCACCGCCTTCCATGCAGAAATTCTGTACCTCCATCTGCAACCTCACTGCCTTCCATGCAGAAATTCTGCACCTCCATCTGCAACCTCACTGCCTTCCATGCAGAAATTCTGCACCTCCATCTGCAACCTCACCGCCTTCCATGCAGAAATTCTGTACCTCCATCTGCAACCTCACTGCCTTCCACACAGAAATTCTACACCTCCATCCTCTGCAAAAGAAAACAAATTAAGCACCTTGTTGTCATGAACATTGCAAAGTTTATAGGTATCAATCTCAACCCCCCCAGTTGTGGAGCTACCAGTCAGATTTTCAAATCTCGATGGTAACAAAATGATTCACATCTCCGAGAACATTTGGTCAGTCAAGCTGCAACACAAGTGCTAGCAAATCCCCACATTCTACAAATATGGTTAGACACAATACCAATTAAAGATGGGAATCAAACCCCTTACCCTGTGTGTATGCAGCAAACTGATCACTCTGCCCACCCCTTACCACCTGCATTAAGCTAGCTGACCGATCTGGGGACTCTGCTGCAAGTTCATACCAAAATGTGATTGCTTGACCAGCTACACTTGTCTAAACCCCTTAAGCTCCTCCCCACCCTTATCTCATTTCCTCCCAATCATCCCTCCCTCCATTTAACCCTTTACCTCCCCAACCCACTGAACTCCCACTAATATATCAAACTAACCCCTCTTGAAGATGTCAAGGGACAACTTTGTTTGTTGCCAAACCTCATTTACAGATTGGCCTTACCCATCCTGTGGTTGATAATTATATATTACCCCTAATGAGAATTACTGGTATCATACCACAGATAATTTGAGGGGACCCATGCATGGGACAAAGCATTTAGGGCTGCCTCTGTCCATTAATAGTGCAGGGGCATTCCTGGGGTAAATTTTATGTTAGTCTGTACCTATCCTTTGTGGTTATGATGGCTCTGTACATGATGACTGTTGTACCAGATGTGAAATACCTGTTTTAGTTTAAGCACTGGGGATGTCTGATTCTACATGTTATTAATACAAACATTTCAGTGGACTGTTGATTGTTAATGCAGATGCTCTTACACTTGTGTACAACACGTGTTTTATGTGAACTAGTAATACATATGGCATTTTATGGCACATGCATGCAAAGATAGTTTTCTTTTATACATGTGCTTACTGCAGATATCTTCTCTTGAATATGAATTGTGTTTATTCTGCTTGCCATTGGGTAATAAATTGGAATGCTGTTTCTTTTCAGGGTGTGTGTTTTGCTTGTGGTAGACCTCCTGCACCCTGTAGTGGGAGGACAATGTAGTTTGCTGTTATCATATCGTGTAGAACTCTATACATGGCATCCATCTGATATGCTTTCTTAAGTGTGTATTGCAAAGCCCCACCCAGACTTGTTGAGATATCTGAATTAGGGCTTCAGCAATCCAAACACAAGTCAGACTCTTGCTCTGTTCATATGCTTTATTATAGGTTTCCTCTACAGGCAATTGAGAATGGAGTATGGTTGTCATTACAGATAACCAGTGTTATCTGTAAACCATAACAGCATGTTACAGTATGTTCTAAGTTGCTGTTCATTCCCAGATGATATTTGGTAAACATTTGAAATGTCAGAACCCACTACAGTGAGTGAAGAAACACAGAGACTGAATGCCCAAAAAATGGACTTGTACATATTAAGTCTGAAATGGCCATTTCTCAGAATATGCCCTTTTCTCCAAGGTGTAGCGGTGCAGCAGGCTTTATTGTTTAAAGGAGAAAAGGAACGTTTAAGATTTCCTCTTCTCCTGTATTTTCAATCCTTTTTTTTCAGCTTCTCAGCACTCATCATTTCAAGTGCCAACATTTCATTAAGGAGTCCTTACATTCACATAACATCCTAGGGATTGTGGATGGTACTCCTTCTTACTAGATGGCCTTCGGTATATCATTAGCTATGAACCTGTGTCTTAGGGTGCAAGTTCTTCATGTGATGGAGACATGCATACTGACAAAGAACAAAGCTGGGAGTTGCAGGATTTGTTCATCTGATGAACACATTGCTTGATTGCTGATTGAATGTCACCCATTCTGGTAATTGTACTTTTGTACATCATCTCTGGAATAGTCATTATAATGTGACTACAGTCAGTGGCTCCAAGAACAAAAGGAGGGCTTTACAGCAGTAAGAGGCTAGGATGGTCTTAAAATAAACTTTATGCAGCTGCCAGCATTTATACACACATGACAGCAGGAAACCTATCAACCTTGGGAAATGCAGCAGTGAGGGATACTTTCTTCTGTAACACCCATGTGGAGCTGGATCATGCCAGATGCCAGTGTACACATCAGTAGGCAGAATCTGGATTCTAATGGGATAGGGTTGGAGTCCTACACTGGCTCTGTAAAAAACAAAAAACAATGGCAAGGGACAACTGGCACTACTAGAAAAAAACAAAATGTTTATTAAAACCAAATCCAGTTAGTGCTATTGTATAGAGTAATGTCTATACTTCTTCAGACTGAAAAGCCATCACATAAAGCACACTCTTAAATACCATCCCCTCAATCAATTACCTCACATTACATAGATCACATGACCAAGTTAGAATGAATAATCAACTAACTTACATTAAACAACACAATTCATTCCTAAAATTTAATAATTAATAAATGTGTTCCTGTTCTATAATATATGTATATATGTTCCTATATAAAATTATTAATACATGCTAAAACTAGACACAAATAAAATATGAAATGCATAAAAAATGCTTAAAACATACGAATGAATATCAAATGTAAAATTAATTCTATCTCTAGCTCTGTGAACCCACTTAATGCATACATTAAACACAAACAAAACCTGCTCTTTCTACAGCCAGAATCAATCAAAAATTTTGAAGTCATAGAGATGGTCTAGCAAGAGCTGCTATGAATCCCTGAGTTGGTGCCATTTTATTGTGGTGCATTCAGCAGCTAGAAACAACTCCTACATCATCAGTATATTTCAGATGTCAGAAATGGAAACATGATTGGATTTTCCACTGTGTATACT
>NC_056729.1:65525726-65568226 GCF_019279795.1 Protopterus annectens | reverse complement strand
AAGAAGGGCAGGTATAGAAAGGGATGAGTTGAGTAAGCACTTTATGTTCCTAACAAAAGCATTGGGAGAGGGGTAAAAAGTGCCTGGCAAAGCCAGGATAATGCATACTGAGAGGAAAGGTAATCATAGAATGCTTTTTGTAGCAGAACAAAAATTAGGAAGGAAGACAAGATTCCTAAATGTATAACGCCTTTATTCAACACAGTAAAGAATATGTACTCACTCAATAATTGTATCAAGAAGAGACAAGTGAATAAAATAAGAATTAGACATCTAGTATGGAAAATAATAAATGAAAGAATTTAGGGAAACAGGGAAGGAGAGCAAAGCAATGAGCAGAAGGAGAACGTAAATAAACATTTTCAAGAGATGTGGAATCCACTTTGGAAGTACCAGAAATTTCTCTGAAGTGAAGAAACTGCTTTACTGATAATGTGGATCTGAATCAATTCCTGCAGAGAGAGAGGGAGAAGAAGAGAGGACAAACACATCTGAGTATAATTCTGAAGGCACAGTAGTAGGCCTCATGCCTTATGGCAGGAGGCACATTCATTCTAAATCCAAAACACAGTTACCACACCTATATTACAAAAAAGTGAACCTCTCTCTAGTCCCAGTGCTAATCTTGATTGTTTTGGATAATTCCTGCAGAATCTTTAACATATAACTGCATAATGGATTCATCTTTAACTCTGGTGTACTGTGAGGCTGTTAGTGATATGTATAGGCAAGCAGTGGGTAAAGTCTAAAGCTGGTGAGTAAATGGAGGCATTCTTAATAATTTTCAGAAGTGTCAGTGCTTTTCTTAATGACTGTATATATATATATATCAGCAATGTTTGGTTATGTTCTGGAGAACAAATCTTTTTAGGCTACTGTGATGCACTTGATTTCTAAAAAAGTACATATTTTTTCATGTATCCTACCTATTCTTATGGAGACAGCATGGTAGTCTTGGTTTCACAGAAGTTCTTTTATTGATTCATCAGCAATTTTTGATAGAGTTAATGCATGATTTATCACTGTGACCCTTAACGTATAGTGAAGAATGAACTTCTGCTGCTTAGCATCTTGTAAAATGCTGGTCATATGCCCAAAACACTTTGGCCATGGCATTGCCAGTAGGAGATAACCTGAACTCATTTACCCAGTTTAAATGTTTAGACTGTTTGCTACAGTCCAACCTATCCATTATTAATATTATCACTAACAAGTATTACTTAAAGATTAAAGGCCCCCAAGGGACCTTCTACAAAATTTTATATCTATTTACTCCTGAAGCTACAATAACTTTATTGAAAGGCATAAAATGTCTGTAATACTGTTCTATTTTAGATATGGCTTAAAACTGATATAATCTAGGCCTTCATAAGTAACATTCATCCGCAAGTAATACTAAATATTATCTAATTTATTGTATAGTCATTTTGGCGTGGGCCAATATGACTGTATCATAATCGAAAAGGAAGTGCGCTCCCTGTTATTCAAATTCTGATTCTGTCATAAAATCCTTTTAAATCCTAAAAGCTTTCCTCCCGTGTTTTTCTGAAACTCCACCTCCAACTTATTGACACTACCATTACCTCAACATTGTCTAAATGCTTCACCAAGGCCACCTCTTTTCGGCAGTTAAGCAGTGGATCCTGTTTCCATTGGATACAAGATGATTCCCTTCCCAATACTAGTTATACCAGAGACTGCCAATGCAATAACCAGACTCTGCATGAGTCAGCTGGAGTCTGACTTCAGCTGTTGATTCCCATTTCATTTTACCTTTAGGATTATTATGTTTTGTGACTGAGTGTCCTCTAGGACATGCCCAAGTAACAAGAAGTACAACTGGTTATTTTGACAGCACACTGAAACAGTATTGCTACTATAATGTTGTCTCTGTGCAATGATTTTAAGTGAATTACTTTCATCTTAGTTGGTAGTAGGTAAGGTCATAGCTGAAAAAGTATTGCTTGAGTCCAGTTTACTCGCTGAATGTAAACAAAAAAATAAATAGCTAGCTAGAGAGATAAATAAAATAAAATAAAATAAATTCTTAAATCCTAATATAACGTAAAATTTGTTTCAGCCTTTATCTTATTTTATTTACCTAGTGTTTTTTCACACTAGGCTCACAAAATTTGTTCACATTTTTTATTAAGTTTACTGACCACTATACTGCTAAAATTGTGTGTGTGTGTGTGTGTGTGTGTGTGTGTGTGTGTGTGTGTGTGTGTGTGTGTGTGTGTGTGTGTGTGTGACTGTGTGTGTGTGTGTGTGTCTGCTTTTATATATACAAACACGCACACACACACACACACACACACATATATATATATATATATATATATATATATATATACATATGTATGCGTGTATATATATAATATGTATATGTAATATATATATATATATATATATATATATATATATATAACAATATTGAAATTCATATGTTCTTTAAAAAGAAAAAAATGTATATCTAAAATGGCAAAAAAAAAAAAAAGTCTTAAGAGATATAATAAAAATGCCTTCTGCACACATAACCAAGTCAGTCATAACATGAAATGAGATTTAATGGAAAAAAACGTCCAATAATCAATTATTTTTCAGATATTGTCTGACATTGGTAGGGCCCTATAAAACACTGGGGCGTGCCCATAAAGAGTTACAGAAGTGTGGCATGGTGCTAAATTTAAAGATGTAGAATGATATGGGCTGATGCTGCTTAGGTATCTAGTAGAACCAGTATAGCAGCAAAACCATTAAAAAAGGGGGTGCATAATAAATGAGGGTAGCTACAAAATTCCAACAGAGACCATGGTATAACTTCTACAAATCTTTTATTGTTTCAACAAACAAAATAAATAATGCAGGCATATTACTGGCAGTAGCAATGCTGCTGATCTGTAGTGATGATGTCATGCAATGGCACAATATGTGCCAAAATGACAGGTACATAGGCATTGTGTGCAATATACTGAGCAAGGTCACATGTGCTGCAAACCAACTAATAGCTGCAGCAAAGGAACTATGAGCAGGGCACAAAGACAGTAGTCCAGCTCACTGCATCATATAAATGTGGAGGAAAGGAGGGATGGGAGGGGCAAAAAACAGGGCAAGAGCAAGCAGAGGAACACACTCAATGATAACCTAAAGCTAAATTGAAGGAAAGATACAGTTTTTCTTTTCTCTGTCACCCCTTCCCTGTACATTGTTGCCATTAATTGCACATATTTCTGCACAGATTGTTTCAAAATACCCCAGTTTTCCTTTCAAATCTCTATATGTAAATAACCCAGCAGCTGTTTCTCCATCAGGCAGATCCACAAATTATGGCATTTATATACTAGATGAACATTTATATTTTTTGGTGCTAATGACTGTAACAGTATGTTTTGTTTGTTTGTCTTTAGAAAGACAAAGTAATTTGAAATGTTGTTTCAGCAATGCTAATTTATCCACATGGCACTAACATACCATGATGGTATCGAATGTGAATGCCAGACCACATCAGCATTTCCCATGCATAAACTACAGGAAATATTAAAAAAAAATTCCAAAATGGACTCTATTAATTTTTAAATAGAAACAACTCTGCATCCCTTCCTGTGCCCAGCATCAGATAATGAGAAATTTAGCTGTAACATTGGAGAAACAATGGAAAATAAATATGGAAACAAATGTTTAATAGCAATACACCAAACCTCAGCCTGGCTTTAGCTAATATATGTACTTATAAAGATATAGATTTACGCCCACAAAATTAAAGCATTGTTGGTAAATCCTGGCTTATTGCTGCACAACGCTAGAGGGGTCAAGCAGAGGTGCACTCAAACAAGTGTAGCAACATCCAGAAGAACGTTGATACTGAAATAAAAATATGCACTGAATTTGTTCTCCATCTGTTTGTTCTGCCACTGAAGTAGTCATTTACAGGCAGGTGCACCTGTAGGCAGGTCACTAAATCACTTCTGTACTATATAAGTGAAGAAAAAAAACCAGTTTCATATTCGATTTAAAAGAGGCGATTAGAGTGAAGAGAGTATTGCTTAAATATGAAATTAACATTATTTTGTTAGAGCAAATACTCAGCTCTGGAAGAAACAGTTAATTTTAGGAGAATTGTGTGTATTTCCCATGATGCTTTGACAAAGGGAAGTTTCTGCAAGTATCCCTATGCCTGTGATTCTTTTTTTTTTTTGCCAGGGCTTCTGTGGTTGGGTTTTGTATGCCCCTGCTGTGGAACTTTTGTTCCTTTATCTGCTGATAGAAACATTGCAAATGTCACTCAAGCAGTTCCACAGTTTAATGACAAACCTTCACTAGATACTTTCATGCAAAGCATCAAAGGTGCTTTTCATTAATTCTTTATAATGAAAGCTAAAAGTAGGTGTCTGCCTGCAAAAGTATGTACATTATTTGAAGGACCTTTGATAAAATAGCCAATCGCAGAAGTGCTGTTACCTCTCACTCCTGCATGTGTGGTACATAGGAGAGAGAGGCAGACAGACGACAAAAATGTGAGCTTTGTTTATGATTATACATACATATGTGTGTTTGCTTGTATCTCATATGCTTATATATATATTTATATATATATATATATATATATATATATATATATATATATATATATATATATATATATATCAATGTATACATGTTTGTGTTTGTGTATGTGTGTGTCTCTGTGCCTTGCGGTACAGAATAAGTGCTTAGGATGTGTAAATGTTAAAAACATGAATATAACTTAAAAGTACAAAGGCATATTTTAACGTATCAGATATGACTCATGAAAATGGACCTTGAGGTTGATTTAAGGTTTCTTCAAGACCTGTGCTATTTTTGAACAAGAAAGGAATATCTGAGAAAAGCTGTTTAAGCTGCAGTGCTGCCTAAAATATACTCTCATTTGTCAAATGGAATCGGTCTTCTTTGAAATGATAACAGCTGACATGGTGCCTGATTATTTTATTACATGTCACTTTAAAAGTAGAAAAAATGAACAGTGTTTAGCAGTGGTATTCTTTACTTTTTCTGTGCAGCAATTAAATATGGATGACTCTCTGTCCTTTTCACTTTCAAAGTGAAATGACTTAGTTGAATAGAAAATGGTGATACCAATTGCTTTGCTTCGTCACAATGAATAGCAACTGGAAATGAAAGTATGATAGTTGAATAATGCATAAGAGCCAGGAAGCATACTGTGCCCTTTCCTTTCCTACCAGCCCTCTGAATTCCATCTCAATTTCTAGCTGGATTCTGTTGTGAAGGGTCAGAGCACAATGCGCTTCTGGTACACTGAAACTGCAATATGTATTAAACTAGCAGTAGTTTCTCTCTGAAATAGCTTTCTCGAGCCACTACTTCAAAATGTACCCAGCGCTGAAAAGTTGGCCTAATTGCTGGTTGCATCAGTTCCTTTCTATTCTTGCAGAGTGGCAAAAATTGAAAATCAAACTGAGTACAAAGGATAAAGATAAAACAAAATGGCTTCCCTAGGTTTTGCCTCTGTCCCTAGTTTCGCCTGAAGTTTTGTAGCATTTATTTAATGCGAACACTTGATTTTGTTTTAAGCTTCTGCCTTCTAATCCCTCAATCCATTTTAGTTTAAATACTTTAATAAATTATATTGCAACTTCCTTCTAAGAAAACGCAGATCATTTTATGCTGGAAAAGGCCATGGTGGAGTCATTCGCTTCTTTTCTTGTCATGTAATGGAAGTTGGCTTGCATTTAGTTTTGTATAAGATAACGACAAGCTTACTTTTATCCACTACTCACATCTTTCACAAAAAAAGAATAGGCTTGAAACATTAACTTCAGTGTGCCTTTCAAAGGTCAGTTACTAAACATGAACATAACTTCAAAAAAATGTTATAGGATTTTGTAATATAAAAAACAGACATTAAACAAAAACAACTTATTTGTAACATAACTTTAAAATGCAATACTATATATTTCATATTATGCCTTGCAAAATAAAAAAAAAACTGCTTTAGTAACTCACTAGTGTGTACTGATTGCAACATAGCAGCTGTCAACACATTTTATTTTCCAAGATCTGCTATACAAGTCATGACAGGAAGTGTTATATTACTGTAAGAAAAGTGGAAATTGTTTTCAGGTGTGTGGATGCCCTAGAAAGCTACTTCTATCAGAAGACATCATTCTGCTGATGAGGTTCTGTCCATTTTGTCTTATTGCAATATCTCTTGTTCGCAGCAATTTATCAAGTGTTTTATTGCAGTAATCATAAACGAAAGCCCCAAATTAATATTCAGCAAGTAGTAAGTACATCATACATGTACCGAATTTAAAAAATAAAGGACAGCGTAACATATCAACTTCATTTGCTGCTTACAATATGTAAGTAATTCATCATATAGCAGTCAGCTTGATTATAGGCTTATAGGCTAATTAACTGTCTTTTAAAGCATCTTCTTAGTTATGGTTATGTGGATTCATTGTTGAGTAATTTAGGTATGCCTGTAGTAACCATGGAAGATGATGTCAATGATGTTTGCATCTTTGACCAGAACTCAAATGGTCAAAGGGTCTAGTGACTAAATTTATTTTTGATTACTCCATATGGAGTACTCAGGCAAGCACAGGGGGAGTTTCTTGGCAGATAACACAGTGTTCTTCACAGGTAACCTTCTGCCTAAAGTTATACTATATCTTTGTGGCAGGTTTTAACATGTTGATGTTATAAATTAAAATTGTTCAACCATTCAGTGCAAATAAGCCTACAGTTCTTTATTTTCTGTTTGTGAAATGTTTTGTATTTCCCCCATTGCCTGAAAGTGGTTAATACTGATTGGTGCACTAACCTGGTAAACAATTCTAAATTACTAAATAATTAATTGTACTAGTATTAATGCATGCAGTACTGCAAATATAGTTTTATTGCACATCTATATTGTGTGACTTTCTATGTGGGCATGTGCCACTAATGTTTTGGATAACATTAATACAGCTCAGAAACATCAGTTCAAATTCTAGTGCTTGAAGATATATTTTAGAGGAGGTGATGGGTGTGATCTTGACTGCCATTTATTAAATCAGGAGTAGCAATTATAGTGCTGTTTGGAAGCTTATTAAGACCAGGCTTTTTCATCATGTTTACTATTGACACTTATACACTAAGTTTCACCTTAAAGAAAGTAACGGGTAAACTTTTTGTAACTCAAAAACTTCACCTCCTCATTTTGTTCTGAACTAAATGTATGTTCTTATAGGTAAAGGTATGTTCTTATAGGTAAAGCTATGTTCTTATAGGTAAATCTATGTTCTTATAGGTAAAGGTATGTTCTTATAGGTAAAGGTATGTTTTTTTCATTATATGCAAGTCAGGTAAATGCAGTAGCTGTTATAACAACCGATGAAGGGGCTGCATGGAATGTCTTTATCATTTTAATAAATGATTATTAGCTATTTTGTACTAGAAGACTATGTTTAAGGTGTTTTATTTTCATTTTGTTTTCTTAAAGCATTTAATAACTATTTACAATTGTATATTACTAATTTCAAAAAGCAGCTTTGTTGCTCTGGATTGTGAACAAAAAGCTTGAGAACCCTTCCAGATTTACTAAAATGAAACAATATACACTGATGGTTAATTAAGGCCAGTAAATGAACTTAATGATATTTTAAGCTCCCACTTCAGAATAGCTATGCATGTAGTTAGCCTGCATTCAACAAACTTTGTTGGCAAGTGACATTAGAGTTGCAGTGTGCCCTTAGAGCATACAAAGCAGAAATGCCAGTACTGAGTAAACTGACTATAATTCTTACTTTGCATCATGGTTGGAGGTAACAATTATAGGGACATTTAAGCTATAATTAAGCCTACCTGCACGCTCGCACACACACACACGCACACACGCACACACGCACACACACACACACACACACACACACACACACACACACACACACACACACACACACACTGTAACTGCCCACCACAAACACCAAAAGCTTCCATAGCAATATAAAGCAAATAAACATTTACACAGAGTAAAAAAAAATCTATAATAATAATAATAATAATATAGAGCATGTCACATTGAGAAATCTGACATTTTCCAAGGTTCTCACAAGTTCCATCTGGTGTCCATATGAATATTTTCATTGAAAAGTGACATTTCACAGCTGTATGTTAATAACCTGGCCCAGTCACTGGAACATATATAAAATCCACTTTATACATAGGCACAGAGAGGAGATCTGAGATAGATTCCAGTCACTCGGCTTGCTTTCATCTCAAAACAAATGAAACTCTGTTCATCATTAAACCAGAAGGGGGTTGTACCTGAAGTAACTGTTACTTTACTTTGGTAAGAATTATTTATTACACACCTATAGGCATGGATTAGTCATGGCAACATTAATATAGATACATTTTTATTTTATTTATTTGCACTTTGTTAATCGGAAAAGGTCCACTATGACCCCTTTTTCAATGGAGGCCGGAGGAGAAAATTTCCATGTACATATATACAGAAAGAATACAAGTGGAGGTGTGGCCAAGATGAGCACTGAGTGATAGCATTTTTACTCAGCTATGTCTTTTCAGAAATATTTTGACAGGATTTCTTTTTTTAACTATCTCAATGCAAGATTTTTTATATCTAAATAATTTTTTAGAACATATATTAGGATAATATATAAAAATTCCTACATAAACATTAATTTTCCTGTCAATGTAATTGATAAATCTTCAGCATCAAAAGGAAAAATGAGTTACACTAAAGCCTCTCTCCAAGAGACAATTCTAAAAAGGAATTACAGTCCTTAATAACTAGCTTTCAAGAATTGTCAACTAAATTGGACAAAATGGATTTAAAATTGGATGACTTCAAGGAAAATGTACTCAGCAGATGGACACCATTCATAAAGACCTGTCACAACAGAAAAAAACTAATTTCAGGAATAGAGACTGCTCTGAATGACATGGACAGCAGGATTAAGGAACATTGAATTTCTCTTGAAACAGAATTCTCTTCTACAATCAAAAGTAGATGACCTCAAAAATAGGTCATGTAGGAATAATGTAAGAATACTTGGTCTTCCAGATAACATAGAGGGAAACAGTATGGAAAAGTTCCTAACTTCTTGGTTACCTGAAATTTTGTAACTCCTAGAGGCATTATCCTATGGCATTGAAAGGGCTCATAGGTCTTTGAATTCTTCTAAAAATAACAAAAGTAATTCTCCTAGATCTGTCATTGTGAATTTTTTATCTTCTCATGACAAATGGTTTTAAAGGCTGCCTGGGAGAAAACACCAATTAAAATGAAAGATAATATTATTAATTTTGATAATGATTATTCTCCTTCTGTCATGTCAAAAAGGAAAATATTTCTACCCTTAATCAAAGAACTTAAAAGAAATCAAATAAGAGCCCATCTACTATTTCCAGTTAGATTGAAAATCTCCCATTAAAATGGATTTAAAACATTTGAAGATCTGGACTCAGCCATTTCATTTATAAGAATCAACAAACTATTAGAAAAAATTGAAGATATGGAGTGGGCTAGTCCCCGTCTAAAAAGAATTGCTGATAATAGTACATAGAAAACTGCTGAATCCAAAAAGAAACTAAAAAAATGAGGAATTACCATTATTCCATCATATTGTTTTTATAAAACATAGAAGTTTCACAACTCTCCCACATTCTGTGGATATATGCTAAAACTACAGGATTTTCAGCAAACTTCACTTTAGTTCCACTAATAACTGACTCTTTAAGTTGGTGAAAGTAAACTGGACTTCCAGGTGAACATATTTTATTTGTTAAGTTATTATTATAACTGCATATATTTTTTCTACTTGTTGTTTTGGATGTATATTAGCTAGTCTTAATGATTAAACTATGGTAGATATTATTCATAATTTACCCTGGTTGTTATGATACTATCCTTGCTGTTCTATGTTTGAATTCTGCTTTCTGGTTTAAGTATTGTTTATTATAAATATGGTGGGGTTGGAATTATTTTGTAGTCAAATTATTGTTGGATTTCCTCAATATATGAGTTCGCCTGGAAAACACTATTGTTTGAACAGTTATATTGGCTTGCTTTCAGGATCATTCTATGTCCAGAGTTGCCTGCTTGATTTGGATCTTATTGGAGACATCATTGTTTGTCTGTATATGCTCCGGTTTGTGTTCGGGGGAGTTTACGATAGTTTGCTGGAGCCTGGCTTGTGCTGTGTAGTTGCTGTTCTGGTAAGGCAAGAAAAAAAAAAGAAAGTATTTGGATTGGTGGCTCTCTTCTAGGGGAGAGGAAGGTTTTTGGTTGTGATTTCTATTTGATTTTATGGGGAAATGCACTCGGTGGTGGTGTGTGGAAAGGTGATGGGAGCTTGTGTATGCATTTTTTTCTCCTGCTCTTCTCCCTTTCCATTTTGTATCATGTGCATTCACTTTGTTTCCCTTTCTGTGCATTGGTATGTTGTTAGCATTTTCTGAGCTTTGACTCTCTCTAGTGCTTGCATATTTGCCTGTGAGAGATTAAAAAAAAAACACTTAGCTTACTTACAGGTTTCCCGCTGGAATCCTTCAGGTTTGAATTTTGCTTGAATCAAGCTCGAGAGTCTGCGGGTGCTCTTCCAGATGAAACGGGTGCTTTCCACTTACATCATATAGAAACTGCCGAAATAAGATGACCTTTATGCATGCAGACCAGCAGTTACATAGTAATTAGAATGTTGAAACTCTGTAGAGTGTTTATATTCAATGAACCTTACCTTTGAGGAAGACTTAATGAACAAATTCCTTTTTATATGAAGTTATATTATTTGCTATATAATTAATTAAAATTGACTGTCTTTTACATTCACATACACCAAGCTGAGTCTGTACAAATCTTGAGCTTAACTTCATTGTATTATTAGATAAGGAAGCAAACATTTCGTTTTGCTGATGGGCTACATTAATGTAGTGTTGGTAAAAAAAAATGCTATATACTATCGAATCCCAGAAATTTATTATAATAGCTTTAAAAAGCAAACATGTTAATGCCACAGTCTCATAACTGATTCCATTCCAGGGAAGCTGTTTATATTTATTTGTATATGAGATGACTTAAATGTATATTCTCCTTTTAAATATATTAATTTGTCACTCCATACTTTTGCCTCTTAGTGATATTCAACAAATAGAATTGACAAGATATAAAAGTTATATTTAATTTAAATATTAGATTGCATTAGAATACTTGATAGTTAGATACATTTGTTTGTTTGGTCTTTTTTGTCAGTTCTTAAAATTATTTAACTCTGATAACATCAGATGTGTTAAGAATTCTACATATTCTTATTAGTATACCCTAGAGAAAACTGGTATGAACTAAAATTAATGTCATTATTAAATATACGAGTTACATATGAGGGAATAGAGAAGTTGAATACTATTGGAGAGAAAGAGGTAAATGTTACTATGGAATGACATAGAATGGCTTTAGCATATTCTATCTATATTTCTTTGGTCTCCCTTTAAATGGAGATAGGTGCTTATACAACTCTAAGGATTAATGTTTTCTTTTTATGACAGATGCTGATTAGATGCTGTTACTAGATTTAAAGGCAATTAGGGTGATAATATGTCACCTGACTTAGGAGTTTTAAACTCCAGAAGAGTTAAGGTTGTATCTAATATAACTAATTTGAGTTATAAAATAAAGTTTTTTATTAATATTTTTAACGTTCATCATTACTTTACAATATGCAGTGTCTCAATAATAGTTTTCTTAGTTTTATTGTTCCAGTTAACTAAAGTACTAACCTATATTATCTCTTCTAGATTCAATGGTAATATAATATTAAGGTTAATTGATTTAAATCTCTCAAAATATCTCTGGTATGTCAATTCTAAAAGGAATTTCTATTAACATCAAAGGCTTGAATAATCCTAGTAAAAGAGGAAGTTTATTTAAATATCTTAAACTTCATAAATCTCAACTAGTATTTCTACAAGAAACCAATTTAATATTAGAAGACATTACCAAACTTAACATTAAACCTTTTTTTTGCTAGTAAGTTCAGAACACTCTCAAAAGAAAAGGGGGTGGCAATTTTATGGAATAATACACTGCCCTTGCCTAAAGTACTTAATGTCTATAGTGATAATAAAGGGATGTTTTGTTCTATCAATGTAGAATTAAACAATAAAATATATACTTTTATGAATATCTACTGGATTCCAGGTATTGGAACCAGCACAGTAAAACAACACTTAGATGAGATGGTACATTTTGCAAAAGGAAATATTATACTAGCTGGTGATTTTAACTGTATCTTAGACCATAAAGGTTCTACATCCAAAGGTAATAGATGAATTTCAGCATCTACTAAATTACTTAAAGATTTTATAGATTCTTATTTATTGAAAGATATTAATAACTTTGCCGAACCTAGCTCTTTATTCTTCACATTCTTTTCACATAGACATAACACCTTCTCAAGAATTGATAGAATTTTAATTTCCAATAACTTGGCAGACATCCTAACTAGTGGTAAAGTTATCACTTGTCCCTTTTCTGATCACAACTTTATAACCTTTGAATTATTGATTAATCATATTTGTAGTATTCAAATTAATAGAATTCCTGCCTATATTACAAAATTAAATGATTTTAAAGAATTTATTTTTACAGAAATACAAAATTTTAGAGAACTAAATAACGCAAATGATATTTCGGAAATATATATTTGGGATGCTTTAAAAGCATACTTATACGGGAGAATCATTAATTGGTATTATCAAAAAAAGAAAACTTTGGGACAAAGAATTACTTAATATACAATTAAACTTGATGATTTAAAGCTTAACTATAAAGAGGATGAGAACTTAAATGATGAGAATGAAGAAATAAATTCTTTAAATATTAAATATCTGGAAATATTAAATCATAAAACCAAGAATAATATTGAAAATTTTAAATTAATAAATTTCTCTACGAACCCTAAATCTTTAAAGTTGTTAGTTAACAAAACAAAGAGGCTAAATAAAATTAATCATATTAATGAGATATTCCCTCCAAAAAAGAAAAAGATAGTCTCTAATTTATATAATATTCTAACATGAATTTAGGGAATTCTTTCTAAGTATTAATTAGAAACCTAATATAATTGACAATAAAGAGGGCATTTAAGCTTTTATTAGTAAATATACTATCAGAAGAGCAAACTCATTATATTATCAGAAGAGCAAACACATTTTATAGATAAACACATCTCCTTTAATGACATTCAAATGCAAATTGTCAAATTAAAACAAAATAAAGCCTCTGATAATGATGGTATAATACCTGAAATATATAAATTATTACCTAATAATGCTTTAAAATTACTTCATAAAGTCTTTAATATTTCCCAGATTAGCAACGTAACCCTTCCTTCCTGGAAGTATACTTTTATATCTCCTATACTAAAATCTAATAAAGATCCTACTAATTGCTCCTCTTACAGACCTATTTCCCTGCTTAATATTGATTATAAAATGTTTATGTCTATCTATGCTGACAGATTGAAAACATTTTTATCAATTTTAGTTGATAATGATCAAACAGGATACATAATGAATAGGAACTCATATGATAATATAAAAAAAATTAACACTGATTGAATTCACATTAATCATGGAGCCTTGAGCTAATTTAATCAGATTGGACAAAGATATTGTAGGTTATAAATTAAACCCTAACGAGTCTTCTAAAATACAGATGTTTGCTGATGACATTCTTCTAACCCTTGGTGGCAAACACTCCTTCATTCATTCTCTCTTTAAAAATATGACTCTCTTTCAAAAAGTATCTGGCCTAGCTTTTAACAATAATAAAACCCAAATTCTTTTAATTGGACCAAATAAGTTTGATTTACATGATGATTTTAAAATATACTTGCCACAATCTGATCAGATTTTGTATTTAGTTATTATAATTTCTAATAATATTAAAAATAGTATTCAACTAAACTATAATAATAGCCTTCTGACAATAGAGAAACTAATAAAACGATGCAATAAAATACTGTTTTCTATGGATGAAAGACTTTTTATTATTAAAATGATTCTTCTTCCAAAAATACTGTATATTCTTCAATCTATTTTGTTACCTCCTCCAAATTTGATAATAAAGAAAATCAATTCAATGTTTCAAAAATTCCTATGGTTCCCTAATAAACCTAGAATTGCATTAAGATATCATATGAGAAGCTGGGATAATAGGGGCATAGCTATGCCAAATTTAGAATTTTATGCATTTGCATCAGTAATTAAAACTATATCCCTTCTTATAGACATAAAATATCAAGCTAAATGGAAAACTCTACTTGAATTATTAGCAATAGATACTATAAAAATAATATTCCTCAAAAACTGGATTTAGTAAATATCCCATTTATTTGGATTTAAAAAGATTATTTATCAGTATCTTCTTCTCAGAATTTCAAAAGTAACTACTTAACACTTCTTTTAAAATGTTTTAAAAAATATATTCTTAAATTTAGCTTGTATAAAGATTGATTATTTCTCTTTTTTCCCATAGCATATTTACAAGGAATCCTTTTTTCTTCAGATTTACTAAAAATGACCTTTTTTCGACAAACCAATTAATTTTTTGATATCAGATGATGTCAAATAATAATTTGAAATCAATAGATACACTTAAAGCTGATTTCCAATTTGACTCATGTTTCTGGTTAGACCTACAGGAAGGAAGGAAATATACACTAAACAAAATTGATTTGATGCCTTCTTCAAATAAACAAGTAATATCCAGTTTAATACAATATATGATATTATCAATACAAAACATTTCCCTTACTAAAAAACAACTTTCACATATATATATAAAGCTATAAAAAAGGATTTAGATATTTTACCTGATAGTCATTGGAACTACTTTCTCCTGATCAATAACCAACTTCCTACAAACAATGACAAAATAAATATAGTTAAATCAGCCAGTGTAACTACATCATCTTTTAAATGGAGAATATTTACATGGAAGTATTTATACAGATCATTCATCACTCCTCTTACTTTGAGTAAAATTAGCAAAAAAGATGTGATATGTTGGAGATGTAAAATGCAATTAAATGCCGATTGGTCCCACATGTTTTTGAATGTATAGTATTAAAAAAAAATTTGGGAAGAAGTTAATATTTTTCTACAAGCAATTTTTACAGACAACTTCACTCTTATCCAGATCACTGGTTTTATTCAACACACCATTTCCTGCTTATATTAGTGTTTTCAACTGTCCATTAATTTGGTCCATATTATCTGTTGCCAGAAAGACAATTACAAAGAATTGGAAATCTACTTCCTCTCCCTCAATACAAGAATTTAAAAAATTGCTTTCTGATGTTTGTCACTTGGAAAGGCTTACCATTGAATCTAGATCTATTAAGATTAAGACTATACCTAATTCCTGGAACAAAATATACAATCTATTAGAAAAATAGTTTAATAATTATCTAAAATCTTATAAATACATCTGTACATTTATTTTACTCTAATGGTGAATGTTTATGTAAATAGTTGTTTAGTAACTGTTAAATTTTGTGAATTTTTATTTTTATATATATTTAAAATTGTTCAGTTTTTCTAAGGTTTATTGTTTGATCAATATTATTTCAATAAAATTGGTTTTAATAAAAAAAACAATACAAGTAACAATCACATCAAAATTAATACAGGGTAATACATAAATAAGATAAGCACCAATGCCCCACTCTTTATTTCAGTTACAGCGATCTGGTACCTCGGCCATTTGCCATCAGGAATCAAAGTAACATTGCACAGAAACACCATTTATATGCCCATGCAAACAAGCAATCAAATATCCTATTATCCAATTCACATAGTTTACATCTCCTTAAATGCATTAATACAAAATTAGTGCATAAAAAAGATTCCTAGTTATGAATCCTACACAAAAACATCTTTACAATAATATAATACATATATTAAACATATTTAATCATTTTTAAACTTTTTTTAAAAAACTTTGTTTACAAAAACTCCTAAACACCAATGTAATATATAAGTAGTCAACATATTAAACATCCACCTGGTAGGCCTATAATTTCTGGAGTGGGTTCGTATTCAAGTAATGTGGGCAAATTCCCGGATTTTCAGTTTAAGATATAATTATGTAAAGTACCAGCCCATATTTGTAATACTCAGGAATTATTGGAGAAAATTAAGAATACAAAATGGCAAAGTAATTATTATTGGGTTATCATTGATGTGAATTAATGTGAAGTCCTTATACACTAATATAAAACACTGATGGGGGTTGGAAGCTATGAGTAAAGTAGTAGGTGAGGGTCCTTGCACTTTTGCTGGAATTTTGTCTGACTCATAACTATTTTATGTTTGAAGGGAATTACTATTTGCAACTAAAAGACACAGCTATGGGGGCTGCTTTTTCCCCACTTATGCTATATTATATATGGGGGAATTTGAGAAGCAATTCATATATCAAACTGACTTTTATAGAAATAGTGTGGTATTCTATAAAAGATATATAGATGATTTGATTTTAATTTGCAGAGGAGATGTAAAGGAATTTGTGGATTTTTTTTGTGATCTTAAATATTAACTGCCATGGTCTGAAATTCTCTTATGAGGTGAGTTATGGGAGTATAACTTTCTTGGATATTATACTTTTTTGCTGAAGGGACCTCGATTAAGTACAGGCTTTATAGAAAGGAAATAGCTGTTAATAATTTTTTGTAGGCTAATAGTATGCATCCTGGGCACTTGTTGGACTCTTTACCATATGGCAAGCTAAAAAGGATCTGTGACCATACAAGTGATCAGAGTTTGTAAACAGTAGAATTGAATGAGATTGAGGTTAGGTTAAGAAGTAGGGGGTACAGTGAGGAACAGATTAAAAATGCGAAATTATGTGTTTTGAGGGGTATGACATTGAAGGCTTATAGAAGAAGATTAGATTTAGATAGACATTTGTTTATGTTGGTAAAGAAAAAAATATTTTTGTTACCAGGTTCTCGCCTTTTTCTGAGAATTTGGTGAATATTGTGAAAAGATTTTGGTATATTATTAATGCGGATGAAAATATTGGTCATTGGTTCCCAAAACACATAACGTTTTCTTTTAAAAGAAATAGGAACCTCAAAGAGATGTTAAACTATATATATGTGGGGTTCCTATTACGCAATCGAAAATTCCTTTAGGCGAATATGAAGACGTCGAACCATATTGTGCGAAGTACGTAAACACCTAACGTTCAAAACTGCAAATTTCGAAATGTCGATTTGTTTTGGTTGGCCCGTCTGTAGTATAGCTCCATAAGGAAGTGTGCGATAGATAGGACTTTAGTTTTAGGATTTGGGTTAAGGTAAGTGCATAGATAGGTGATGTATGTAAGAGTTAGTGTAGTGTTAGGTGTAGGGTTTTTTTAAGTGTATGTATATGTATTATTTATTTTGTTTAGGTGTATGTCTGTAGGAGATGTGTGCAGTAGTTACGGACCTTAAGGTTAGGGAGGGGTTAAGGAGAGTGCATAGATAGTTGTGTTTGTGGGGTTTAGTGTAGTGTTGGAGGTAGGGTTTTGGTGCTTTAGTTTAGGTAAGAAGTAGGGTTTGGTTTGTGTATGTATGTGGTTTATTTATTTTGTTTGGATAGCTAGTATGTAGCGGGTGGTGGGGTTGGCCAACTATGACAGTTCGATATTTTTTTTGTGGTTTAGTACATTCGGGATTTTCGTGGTTCGCTGTATAGGGGTCAATGTTTCGGTATTCGCCCATAGGGTTTTTCTCTGTGGTAATATAGACCCTATATGTGCCCAGGAATGTGAGTAGATTGTTGCATGGTATGTTTGATTGTGGCCATTGCATTGTATTATTAATTAATGGGAGACAGTTCATGGCAAAGGATTTCTTTAACTGCAACTCTGGTGGAGTTGTATATATTATAGGTTGCAATTGTTCTAAGCCAAAGTGGTATGTGAGTCAGACAAAATGTAGGTTAAAGGTCCACATTTTGGAACATCTAGGGGATGTCAGAAACAGGAATACATTTAGTCCTGTAGCTAAGCACTTTATGGAAACACATGGGGGTGCTGATTTGGGTTTTTTATTGTGTTCTTGCTAAACCTTTCTTAACTAAAGGGGGTGATTATATAGGAAAGTTATTAGAATTAGAAGCAAAATCAATTCTTAAGTATAAAACGTTCCCTATTGGTTTGAAATCAGGAAGTAAATGTTTAATATGTTAAATATTTATATTTTACATTAGTGTTTAGGAGTTTTTGTAAAAAAAGGTTTTTAAATAAAATCTTTAAAAATAATTAAATATGTTTAATATATGTATTATATTATTGTAAATATGTTTTTGAGTAGAATTCATAACTAGGGATCTTTTTTTGTGTGCTAATTTTGTATTAATGTATTTAAGAGGGTGTAAACTATGTTAATTGATTAATAGGATATTTGATTGCTTGTTTGCATGGGCATATAAATGGTGTTTCTGTGTAATGTTACTTTGATCCTTGAAGGTGAATGGCTGAGGTACCAGATCGCTGTAACTGAAATAAAGAGTGGAGCGTTGGTTCTTATTTTATGTTTAGTTGTGGTTTATCTGTGTTTTTGGTTCATGTATAATACAGAAATAAGTCAGCAGAAGTTATTACAAACAATTTCACAATACCATCTGTGAATCACATCAAAATCAATGCAGGTATTACAGAAATAAAAGTCAGCAGAAGTTATTACAAATACATATACATGTATACAAAGGAAAAACTTTGCTGTTGGAGGCTTGGAGTAGAGGAGTTGTAACTGCAGTATGGCTGGCTTGGTATATGCAATATGTCTAGCAGTGATGAATCATAGATAAAAGTGTGATGCACCAAGCCTCTAAGCAGTGATGAAGTCCTATTCTGTATTGCGTATCATGACATAAACAAGAAACACATCACTAATTTGTTCTTACTTGACACTGTTGTCATTCCTTATGTGTGGCTTAGGGGTTACAATCTCTGCCTGATGATATTTTATTCATTCATGACCTTCAGTCACTGTTTGAGTAGTTTGCTTGTTGCACTGGTTGTCTGAGCAACACAACCCAGCTGATGCATTTTGGCTTTAGATGGTTATTGATGACTGCATGCTCTTTTGTGCACTCATCAAGTTCCAAAAGCATACTGTGAATAACGCATGTTGCACATATGCTATCAAATACAGTGGGATTAATATTTAGCTTCCTGCAAAAAAAATGTTTTCCTTCAGGAGCTGTACATGCGCAAGTCTTCTTGTGACCTAGTGATGTTGGGATATCATTAAAGACATCAGTATTTTTTCTACGGTCTCAGAGTCAGCATACATTTGTCAGCTAGTCTGGCAGATTACTGCAGGGCATGAAGGCACTGAGCTGCTTAGTGAACTTCTTTCTGTATGGCAGGGTTTGAGTCCCTCAGTCTCCGTTTGGCTACTGTGTAATTGTGAGCAAGTCAATAAGACAGTGTGCCTGGGTCACCCCTGAGTCTTTCACTTGGTGGGTTTATGTTTACATAGTTAAGAAATGAACAAAATAAAATAAAATTCAAAATAGCACACAATCCCAGAGTATAGCAACTTCTTGCTTTATCTGTAGAGATATGTTACAATTCCACAGTTCAGATGTTGACATATGTCTGACACATACAAAACTGGTCTGATGTATACTAACAAATGATTTTTTACTTGCAGTCCCTTGGAAAGCATCACTTCATTTAAAGTTGCAGCTAAAGTAAAAAACGTCCTGCTTGAAATGACTCATATTTAACCCTGCACTTTAACCTTCTCCATTGTATATGCTTTGCACAACCTTCATTTTATTTTAGGATAGCTCATTTAAGATAGCACAACTAGCTATGTTTTTGATCCTTGAGTAAACTGTGGAGATACTACAGACTGATGTAAAGAAATAGTGGCATATGGCCCAAGATTTTTATATTAAACATTTAATCAAAACGGGATTTCATGTACTTCAGACAGTCTCAAACATACCATAGATCCTTTTCTGCTATGATTCATACAAGCATCCAATATATACATTTAAAATCATGATTATCTCTTAATAATTGAAATAAAAAATTTTAATTTTTTAAGCTATGTTGATAACACGCTACTTTTGTTTTTTATAAAGTCATGATATTTGGTATTCTTGTCATCTTATTCTGCTACATCAAACATTGCTACGAACATTTCGTATGCATTCCTCTGGGGGATATGATGTGCCCTCTTCTTGTTAAGTATCTTCATACAACTATTGCCTATCTTATCAGTCATTTCTGAATGCTGACTTTATGCATGCAAATACACTTGCCACTGAAAGCTATCACTTAGATGAGATTCACATGGATATTGCTAATAGGTTAAATGAAAGATGTAAGTTGGTTCATTTAAGGCAGGACTAGGAACATTCTATTATGATATTGAAGGAGCTAACTTCTCACACTATCACAAAAATGAATATTTGTATGCTAGGAGTGTTAGAGTCGGTGATATATTTAGTGCTACTAATAGGGCAACCTTCTCTCGAACCTTTCATAATAGTATTAAAGCATTTGGTCTATTTTAATAATTGATGAACAATGAAGTGAGAATATGATAGCCAAGCCAGTGTTCTCTTTCAGTAAACCTCGTATTGCAGAATTATTGCTCTTTAAAAATCCTCCTAGATATGGAATGGATTTATCTGCAGGCATGCATGATTATACTGATAGGTGTAATGTGGGTAGGTATGTTTTCAAGAGAAGATAAAGAAAAATAAATCGAAGAAAGTTTTGATGAAGGGAATATATTCTTGCCATTCATATATGTTATTATGGAAGTATATGTAATTGTGCAAGCCAGGTCGGTGTACAGAACAGATGAAACATAACGTAAAATTAGGAGATGAAACATACATTAGAAATGTGGTGAAACATAATTTGGTATTATGATGGCTATCAGTGTATATTGAAAAACACAGTGGACCTTTTACTGATTTTGCCTGGATTACTGGATGAGTGATCACAAATCTACATCAGGGATATGTGGAGAAAATCAGCTTAATGGAGGGACATTTAGTTTCCAACCAATATTGGGTGTTGTAGCTGAGCTTCTCAATGGTCTCCTTGGCTGTAGGCTTAGTAAGAACCCATGCTTTATGGATGTCTTGTATTGGCAACACCTTATTTATCAGAAGCACAAGACATTGTTAATGTTTTGAAAGAAATGAAAGCTACATTTGGAATATGTTTGACAATGTATAGTACAATAATGTTACAAAAATATAAAATGTCACAAGTTTGTAGTTGAGGGAAGTAATATGATGTTAACAAATGGTAAGTGCATTCTTAAAAAAAACAAACAAATTAATGTTATAATGATAAACGTATAGGGTGTACATTTAAGAAAAGGAAGGTGTTGCCAATTTAATGGAATAAATGTCAGAAATAGAAATTAATGTTTATTGATGATTTTTAGTAGACCTAGAAGGATTCTTGTGGCAAAAGTGGTAGGGAATAAAGCATAAATTAAATCAACTGTCTGGACTAGCTCTGTATTTATTATCTTTCTCTTCTTTATAGGTTCATAGGTTGATACTAGGCTATCTGCCCTAGGGCATTTACAAGCCTACCCAGAGTGTGTTTGGCTTTCACCACCCTTCTTAGATTAGTTGACTGTGCCTCTGTAAGTAGGTCACAGAAGATAGCCCATTTAAGGTTAGTTTACCATGCCTCTGTCTAGCAGTGACACAGAAGAGATCCCAGGGGTAAATTTACGATCTCCCATCCAAACATCAAGATTCTTCTTGAAGAGTGTCATTGAGGGGCTCTGTCTGACATGGATTGGGATTTTGTTCCAGAGTGAGGGGAGCCTCTGGGATATGAATCTGTCCCTCCAGCATGTTCTATGTTCTGATGTGTTAATTCAACTGCCAAGGGGAAATCTGGGAAAAATCCTCTTCTCTTCTTGGTAAGTACCATAACATCTTTTTCCACCATCATCTTTAATCAACAGTTCATCTCCAATAAACTTAGACAGATGGGACCTCAGCTTAGTGTTTCATCTGAAGGATGATACAGTCTGTATCCCTTCATGCTTTAGTACACTGTTATTATTGGAAAATGAATCACAATTATGCTATTAAAGCAAGTGAATACAAAGGGCAGAGTATATTAACATAATATAAACATGCTAAACGTAGGCCCCATATTCCTGAGTGTGGTGGTAGCTCAGATGGGTGTAAAACATCTTGTGGCATTTATCAGAAGAAAAGTAGGAGAATTTTCCTAGTGCCCTGGACAAATTTCCACATACTCAAGTCAAATACCATGTCGAGTTTACCTTGAAAAGAAGCCACCAACCTAGAGGGACTAACCAATTAAACAAAAGATAAATAAGATAAAAGTAAATAAATTGATAAAGAAAAAAAAGGAAATTAACAAGACAGTAAAATAAAAGAAATTAAATTATTATAACAATACCTGACATACAATCATTATACCATATACACACACACACACACACACACACACACACACACACACACACACACACACACACATGCACACATACACACACACACACACACACACACACACACACACACACACACACACACACACACACACATCTGCGCTCGCGCATGCAAAAAAGCATGTACATACACCTACAGAGGCACAAAGTTAGCCTCTTGAATTTCCTCTGACATACCTGTTTTGTTCATATTCAGTTTATCAATGAGCTTATCAATGCATTTATAATGAATTTATGATGTCTATCAATTATTCTCTTCTGTATATAAAAAGTCACAAGTCCAGCTAGCCCAGACTTTCCCCCATGTATTAGTATCCATATCCCAAGAGCGTGGCCACTTCAAATTACAACACTGTCATGTGACACTAATGTCGTGAATTACCATATCGATGCTTCACTCAGTCACATCAAAAACTCCTTATTACATAAACAGCCAATCAACAGTAGCCTCATCCTTCTTCCATGGCAATTCACATATACATTTCCTGTAACCATTCTGCTGAGGGGGCAGCGCCCTTTGTACTTTTCATTACTTCTCTCTGGTTTCTTTTGCTTTAGTGAAACCTCAGTATTCCACCCTCAGCTGTCCCTGACAATTTCGTATTTATGGAACATTTGTCTAGATATATATAGCTCAGCTTAGTGTTTCTGAAGGATGCACATGGACTTGAGATGATCATCACAGGTGCTTGTGCACATTCAGTGTTTTCCTCAGCTGCTCATACTTCAGTCCAGCCATGAGGTTCTCTGATAGCATCTGGCAATACAGTTGTCCTGACTCCTGCAGCCATAGTCATTCATCATGCGCAAGAGCATGACTGTGGTTGCAGATGCAGCATCTCTAAAGCCATGGGTCTACAGTTTTATTATTATTAAAGATAAAACACACAATGCCCAAGAAATATATGCACAGAAATCTCCAGAAAGATAAAAAACTGAGCCACGCAGATGAATACGTTGAATTAAACTCTCTTTATAGTCAGGATACATTACAATCACATTCCAATGCCTTATATACAGCAATTCCCCCTACTGATTGATTACAAAACATTTCAAAAGCACACTTCCTCACCATCATAAACATGTTACAAAATCACCATCCCTACTTTATAGCATTCACATATTAAAATATCATTCAAAAGCTGTTTTACTTTCTAGCTGACACAATTAAATATTAAAATTATATCCCTAAATGTAGTGTAAATTAGCTAATTATGCATTTAAATATGACAGCTTTATTACCAAATGCAATACAAGTCAGCTTTATTACTAGGTACAGTACAAGTCAGCTGGATATATAATCAAATTGACCTCAAGGTTAAGACCCCTCAGAGAAAGTGTACCAAATTTTATAATCAACTTACATTTCAACCTAAGCAACTTTGCAATAAAATCACCACTTCTCACATTATAGGGTTGACCCAACACACAAAACATTAAAGTTTCATCTGATCCACTATGAACCATGTGAAAGTGCTCAGCCACTGGACTATTACAATTCTTTTTCCTAATATTCCCCAAAATGTTGCAAAATTCTCACCTTAACCATTATTTTTGTTTGCCCTACATACCATTTAACCTTACTACAGCCACAAGACAAAAATAGGGTCTATATTATATCATCGAACGCTTAAAAAAGTGAATGATGAATAATCGACCCCATGTAAGCGAAAGCTTACAATCTTGAAAGCGTAGATCAGCGATTTTTTTTCCAAGGGAAAAAAAATCGCTGTTCCAAAAAAAAAAAAAAAATTTGAAACAATACATAAAGTGGGGAGATTTGAACCCCACACCCCCCTACTTAAATATAACAACTCCGAGATCATACTACAGTACCAAAAAAGGCAAATTAATGGAAGCGTCCAAACTAATTCTTTCCCTGGGAAAGAATTTGCTTAAAAGCCACTTCGCTATTTTGCCTTTTTGTTGTTTTAAGTTCAACCAAGATGCATTCGATAGAATGCATCTTCGGTCATCTAATAAGAACCTCAAAATGTATACCACCCCACAAGAATTGCAACTAAACTGAAATTGATCAGAAGGAAGAAGCTGTTGCAGAAAAAGGTGAAGTCCCAAGACTGGAATAACTCCCTTATTAGCCTCAACAAAAAGTTGAGATCCCTCATCAAATCCTCTAAAACCAGCTATGAAGGCAGATTTTCGGCAGACACTAAAAACAATCACAAAACCTTTTATAATTATATCAAGAACCTCCACTGCACAATGGTACCTCCTATACTGAGCCAACTGATATTGACAACATACTGGCTGACAGATTCAGTGTCAACTTTACCCTTCTATTCCCTCCTAAAGGACCAATCACAATACCGGAAAAATGCCAGGCACCCAGCATTACTGCAACACAGATTAAAGCTGCATTGTCCATGCCAAGAATACAGCTTCCATTGGACCCAATAATATCCCTAACTGTGTTCTACATGAACTGCAAAGAGAACTGGCAACACATCAGTGTCCTGTTAAGTTACAGCCTCACCTCAGGCTTTGTCCCTACTGAATGGCATACTGCTACAGTCATCCCTCTCCATAAAGGGGAAGCAACTTCAGACCCTGGGGATTATTGCCCCATTAGCCTGATGATTCTGATATGTAAAGCTATGGAGTGCATCGTCATGGACCTGATTAACAAAGATATAGGAAATCTCCAAACTCTAGACCCCACACAATTTGGCTTTGTGAAAGGGAGATCATGCCTGCTCAACCTAGTTGACTTCTTTGCATCAGTCACCAGGGCTGTGGCTGAAGGTAAGTCAGTGCATACAGCCTACCTTGATCTGGCCAAGGCCTTTGATACCATTCCTCACTCAGAAATTATTGACAAACTCATCAAACTAGGCATCAACCCCTATATCGCTATGTGGGTTGCAAACTGGGTCAGAAACAGAACACACAGTGTGAAAGTAGTAGAGTCCAAGTCAGACTGCCAACCAGTCACAAGTGGAGTCCCACAGGGATCAGTCCTGGGTCCTCTCCTGTTCGGCATCTACTTCTCAGAAGTCCAGGCCAACACAAAGGGACTTTGGCTCACCAAGTTCAGAGATGACTGCAAACTGGTTGTCATTATTAACTCCCCAAGTGATGCAGACATCCTACAGAAAGGCCTCACTGAGACCAATGACTGGTGTTGAAATCATGGCCTTAAGCTTAATGCCAAAAAAATGTGTCTTCATCTCCTTTGATAAAAACTCAGTTGCCACTAATTACTACATCAGTGGGGGCCTACTGAACACTGATGGCATTATAAGAGATTAGGGGATGCGGGTTGACAGCAACCTCTCCTTCGACTACCACATTGCCACTTTGGTCAGAAAGGCTGTCTATGTGGCACATCTCATTACCAAGGGTTTTGCTTCCAGGAAGAAAGAGGTCATCATCTCTCTCTACTCTTCCCTCATTAGGCCAATCATCGAGTATAATACTCCATTTGGCATGTACCTCACTAGACACCTGCAACAACTGGAGAGGCCACAGAAGTACCTCATGAAGAGGATCCTAGGTCTTAAACACATGTCCTACATGGACAGACTCAAAAAAACTCCAGCTATTCTCTATCTCATATCGCCTACTTAGAGGTGATCTTTGCCTGACTTACAAGGCCATGTCTGACCCAGCTCTGTTAGAAATGATACAGCTAAAGAAATCCCAATCCTTCTGCACTACACACTCCAGAAACCTCAACCTCATTACCACAATCAACAGAACATGCTAGAGGGACAGGTTCCTCACCCAGGGACTGCCCATGCTCTGGAATAGACTTTTCATACATGTCAAGCAGAGCACCATGCTGTCCCTCTTCAAGAGAAATCTTGATGATTGGATGTGTAATTGAAAGTCCACCCTGGGGATCACTCCAGTGGCTCTACTTAATAGAGGCACTGGGAACTAACGTCATGTGGCATGATGCCAGGGCTCTTCTATGGGCTAGGCTTGTAAAGGCTCCAGGGCCAATGGCCTAGTACACACCTTTAAACCTATGAACTAACCTAGAGAAGTAAATTTTCTTCCATTGATATACTGACCTGACAAATTCTTTACCCTTTTATATACCATAAAGTGCATCCAAGGGAATGCACCACCCTTATCACTGCCTACATCCACCTGCCTTGTGTTCAACAGTTCTTTAAGATTCAGATATCTACCATAAGACAATTTCACATGACCAGGAAGTAAGCCTCCATACTGGTGATCTTGTTGCACAAGATGCCAAAGCTCTATCACCATTTTTCTCAAAATATCAGAGTGGGAAATATTTGGTAACAGAATACAAATCTCTCCCGACTGCTTCATTACTCCACTGATCACCCACTGCATCAAAAAACCTGCACCCACCTGTACTCCCAGCATTATCATTCCTTACATTCCAACCTGTGCTACTTAGCTTTAATCTTTTGTGTGCTGGGTCTGTATTACATTTAGTAATAAAGCTGTCATATTTAAATGTATAATTACCTAATTTGCAATGCCGAGGTACCACAGATGCCTATAAAGAGTTTAATTCAACTTCTTTATCTGCGTGGCTCAATTTTTGGTGTTTTTTTGACTGGTGGATTATTTTGTTTTAGTAATCCCCAGAAACATATCTGTCTTAAATCAAGCTCATAAAGGAAATCCAGTGCTTTAGGAATGAAGAAAGTAAAATAAAAATAAATGAAATTAAAACATGATCAGCAACTTGGTATCATAAATTGATATTACAGACAAACTAGAATTGTACATGGACAACCAACTTAAACAAACATCTTTAAATGAAGGACCATAACTAAACTTCAGAGGTAAAGCGTATTGCCTTAGACTTCAACACATCACGCTAACAATACTACAAGGCTACAAATGAAGTAAAAGTACCTGGAAATTACAGTAGGAAGCCAATGATACTACAAACCATAAATAAAAAGTTATAAAAACTGGGCAAAGCTAGATAACTTAGTTATCTCAGCCCTTTGGAGTAAATGCAAAATACTAATTAAAATGGAAATAAAGGAATATAGTCCTTGTGGATTTCTCCTGTCTTATGTGACACCCTTGTAGATTCAAAGTGATAGCTAGTAATAGAGATATATAACTGTATAGCTGTATATTTATGTAATATTTGCCAACTGAGTAGGTGGACCAGACAGATGACCCTTTTCAGCCATGATCTGGAACAAAGGAGGCAGTAATGTCAATGTCACAAAATCTAAAATGACAGTAGTAAAATATAACAATTATTCCAGACCTAATATAACTTTCCAACAGAATATTTAGTTAATAATATGTTCAACAGGTTAAAGTGTCAGTAGTTTTATATGAACACATTAATAGTTGTGATAAATTTAGCGATTTGAGGATTAGTACTACAAATGCTTATCTAGACAGTGGATTTTCATTAATTTACAATAACATTCTTTTCAGGAGCATTGGAAGGATGAAAGAAAGAGTAGGAGAACGTCTCGTGCTTTGGGATGGAATTTCATTCTGAAAAGCTGTTTTAGTGCATCCTAATATAAGGATATTTGCAATATTATTAGTATTACATAGAGAGTAGTGACTGCTACTTCTAGAGTGCAGGTTAGGAGAAGGAGGCCAGGGCTTACAGCAAGTATCTTGTAGGTAATAGTAGCCAGTCGCAGGGAAGCTCAATAATTAACACGGAGAATATTGGATGTAAGGAAAAGCTGAGTGTGGAGCGATTGAGACTGAGGCAGATTAATTAAGCAGCAAACTCATATGCATTTTGCAAAGTACTATAGTCTTTTGAGTTGCTTAAGACAAAGAAAGGAATGCAATACTCAATGTCTGGAATGAGAATGTTCTTGACTATATAGTAATATGTCAGGAGTAAGAAGTGGTACTTGCCTGAGTGCCGTTCATTTTATCAAACATTCATTTGTTTGACAAAATGAACTGCAGGTTCATTTGTGCACAAGGTCATTTTAGTGATTTTTTTTTTTTTTTTTTTTTTTTGCTGAGTCTGTTTTTCTGAAAGAGGAAAATGGTTCTGTATTAAGGGTGTGTGTGTATGTATGTTTGTGTGTGAATGTTTATGGGTAAGGGTTAGATTAGGGTTAGGTAAGAGGATAGATTTAGTGTTGCGCGTATGTGTTTGTATGTAGCTGCTGTCCCAGCTGTCATGTGAAGTGATAGTGTTATGGAAACAGTTTATATAAGGGAAGGATTTAGCGTTAGGATTAGGGTCAGCATGCATTACTAAGGTGATGTGGTGGGGAGACTGCTAAGATCAGGTTTTGTGCTAGAGAAGTACTTAACAATTTTGTTTTTCATGATTGTGGAGCATAATCTTTGTGTTGTGTGCAATCCAAGCAGTTTTAATGCTTTGTAAAAATAACATATTCTGCTTCTTACCAAGTACAACAGTTTTTTGTCCCTGGTTGTATTGCATATTTGCAGATGTGCCTGCCCTGAATAGTTGGGGTAATCCTACCCAATGTCCTTTCTAGTTGTGTGAACTCACTATCTACTGTCATGTTTGAAGTTGCTTTCTGCAGTGCTTGCTGTAATACTAATGCTTATCTGAAAGTGCGGTTAAAATTAAGAGCTACAAAAAAATTCTTGTTGTTTTGACTGGGCACAGTATAGTACTGATTGTAAAAACTGATTATGTTAGCATAATGATAGAAGCAGGCTGTAAATTTAAAAAAATCCAGTAATAATCCTGACTTTAAATGGGAAGTTTGAATGCTAATCTGAAATCAAATATTCAGACTTTAAATATGAAACTTCACAGTTTTCAGTATATATAAGCTTATTTGGGCTTCAGCTCATTGAATATAATATTCTAATTTTGATGGGGAACTAGAGTATATTTCAAAACTAGGAGTGGCAGAGAAACAGTATATTTCACGACTTGTCATTTATCTGTGAAAGCAGACCATCTCACTTTTCCAGTGTCAGACTACCAATACTGACCATCTCAATTGTCCATTGTCAGACTACCAATACTGACCATCTCAATTGTCCAGTGTCAGACTACCAATACTGACCACCTCACTTGTCTAGTAGACTACCAGTACAAGGGAGTGATACAGTTGAACTCATCAAGCATTTGAACTTATTGGATGGGATTGTTTTCACCTAGTCCTTGCAGCCCTTACCTGACCTTGTGGATACACATACTGACCAGCACAGCTTTCTCCTATCTGGATATTGAGCATCTTGCTAAAACTGCCTGTGCACTGTGCTGCAGGTTCCTTTGATTTCAACATTGTCATAGACATGCATGTATTTCATCAGAGGATTGTCATGGGACAGTTCTTCACTTTATTTGCTATGTAAGAGGCTTTGTTTACCATCTCCACCATATTGTTCAGCATTGCAGTTATTTTTACAGATAATAAAACAAATTTACATTGATCCTTGACATTTAATTTGAAATGCACCCCAGATGCTCATCCATTATATTCTACAACAGGGCTAATGTTCTATCATAAGGCTGGTATTTCATTTCATCCCCTGTGAGTTGAGTAATATCAGTTCTTATGTGTTTCCCCTTAGCCATGGAGGCTGGGCCTCCATAAACTAATCATCAGAGGCATTCTGCTGTGTGAGCTATGGCTTGGGCTATTTTTTTCATGTAACACAGTGCTTGTAGATTCCATTTTTGGTGCACAGAGCAGACAGTCATTTGCTGTGGTTATCTAGTTCATTTCAGGATAGATGGGGAGTCTCTTGAAGCTCCATATTATGTAGATGTACAAGTTATCCCCTTCCACTACCACTACTCTATTAATTGTAATGACTTTGTTACCCCTTGTAACTGAAATTGCAGTAGCAGTAGCACTTTACTTTTAGATGACTTAAGTAGTAATAGTTTTGAGCCCATTTGTAAAATGGCAAATTACTATTTTGATGATTTTCATCTATGGTCATCATACCACACAGACATTGTATACAAGCTGTCAGTCAATCATATTCTAGTGGTACTGTTAGCTACCAATTGTCCTTTCAGATGTAAACCTGAATGGCTATTCTATTTTTCTGAATAACTACTACTATATTAAATTACCTTGTATTCTCAAAGGCCAGACAACCATCACCCCCTCTCCTTCCCTCCAAGCACTTCAGGAATTAAGTCAAATTAAATAGCTATTTGTCTTCATGACATCTCCATAACTTTATTTATTTACAGGCCAAATATTTCACAGACTTCACCTTGCTAGTTGGTGGATGTCAGTTTCCCAGGATGACCAGTGAGCTAAAATTTTTTCTTAGCGTAACAGTGCAGCACAGAAGAAGCACAACAATCTGAACACTCTACTTCCCTGCACTGTTAGCATGAAGTCCAACAAAAGATATAAAGTGATGTATCTAAGAATAGGTGCAGCTACACACAAAACAAATCCCAGACATGTTGGTAGTTTAGTAAACTAGGTTGCCAGCAGCTAGTGTCACTTGCCTGTTTAGCCAAAAGACCCCAAACTGGATGACAATTAAGAAGAAAGATGAACAGCTATAGTAAGGCTCTCATTACCAAAAAAAAAAAAAACATGGGGAAATAGTACTGCAAAGGCAGTTTATAAGGTACTGCTGGAGGAAACTGCCCTAGTAATAAAGTAGGGTTTAGTGAGGTCAAACAGGAGGGGTCGTCTAGCAGCCGGGTAAGTCAACACTTTGGTACGTTTATATGAAAGAGGTCATTAAAGATGAGAGTGTTTGAAAATATTTTATGTTATATCTTTGATACAGCAGAATTCAAAGTCAGAGAAAGACCTACCAGACTAATGCTTATCCTGATGAAAATAATGCATTTGTATGCACTGCAGTTTGGGAACACGAAGATTAGGAGGAAGGAATACAATATAATAATGCTATCGAACCTGATGATTGTGTAATAAGTAATGACAAGGCTGTGCGCATAAATAATATGAAAAAACATGCACACTCACTGCTTGGCAATTCTCTGTTCAAGAAATGTATTGCCAGGAAAAGCAGTTTTGTGAACTGATATATGTGCTTTATAATGTTTCAAAATGAGTGAAATTGCAAGTGGCACCAAGAAAGGATTTCATTTTTTTCCTCTTCTTTGACTTCCTTGTAAAAGGCATAAATTAAGATAAAAAATAAAGGAATCAAGAAAGGATGGATGGAAGAAGTAAAAGCATAAACCACTGTCATGTGCACATAATCTGAATTATGCTGCCTTACATACAAAGTTGAGATTACGTGCCTAGACGTTTTATTTAATAGACATGGGAATATGCTGCAGCTGAAATTAAACTGGCAAAAGTCAATAATGACTCCTGATCACAGAGATGTGAGCAGGGAGAGGACAGGTGAAGAAGAGATGTACTGGGTAGGGGAGAATGTCCAATGTTTAGGGATTCAAATATCAAATAAATACTAGGTCCTTTAGGATCTGAACTTTGGAGGTCTATTCAAAATTTCTGAAAAACAGGAGCCAGAGGTGTTCCTTGTGAATACACCTTATGATTTCTCAAGAGTAGTTTCTCAAAAGATTGGAGAAGATCTGTTGGAAGTGTGCAGAGGAAGGAAAATGAACCACAAAGGCTAGAAAAAGAAATATTACATGGTCAAAGACGAGATTGTGTGTGTGTGTGTGTGTGTATGTGTGTGTGTGTGTGTGTGTGTGTGTGTGTGTGTGGTGAGGGTTGTCAAGGAATTTCTGACTATGTGGAAATGGTCTTTTTTACTGAGTATCTTTTCAGAATAGTCATCACAATCCAAGGGTATAACTAGTAAATGCAGACAAACCACAAGGGCCATAGAATTCATATGAAGAGAAAAGGGTAGAAAGATACAAGACAAGTAAAGAAAGGTTGATGCTAATGGCTACATGCTGTTATGGGTAATAAGTATATTAAGAATGGAAGAGAAACAACAAACTGGGATAGATGAAGTGCACATGCAAAGGAAGAACAGCTAAATTCATTTTATTTATTGGGTAAACAGGATCTAGTATCAATGTGTCCTGAGAAAGAAAACTCATTTCAGAGAATGAGAGTCTAAAGTAAGACATTCTAACAATTCTGTGACCGTGCACGCTTGCACTAGGTTATATTAATTAAGGGGAGCTCTGTGACCGTGCACCCTTGCACTAGGTTATAGTAATTAAGGGGGAGCAAGGAGCCAACCAGTCCTCCTAAAAGGAGACTGTGCTGGACTCAAGTCACTATTTATTGTTGAAATGTGACTGAAATAAGCATTTGGGACAGATTCAGTAACACCTACACTAAGTGTACATAATATGTATTCATGAACATCCCTACCACATGTTTTGTGCTTTCCAGTCACTCAGAAAGATTACACTGTCTACATGTAGTCTACACTTTGTGGTAACTTTTATGAGTCCCTGTCAATATTTAAAGCTGCAAGAATATCAGTTGGAAAAATTAGGAGGAAAAAGGTGTGAGTTACGCCTGTCTTGTCTGTTCACTCAAAACAGTGTACACTTAGTGTAGGCGTTATTGAATCCCAGAGAGTCTATATGACAATTTAATCACATTGTGTTTGATTACCTCATGGTGATGCCATATCAGGAACACATGCTCAAGAAATGTGTTAGGGAAATGCAAATTTAAGAAGATACAGGTGAGCTCTCTCTGTTATGTAATTGTCAGAAACAGTGGGCGGTGATGATGATGATGATGATGCTCAAACACATCATCATTTTAACCTGACTGTCACATGTCTTAACATTTGTACAGAACAAACGTAGTCCAATAAGGTAGCATGGCACACTTAGCCAGGGAAGGGAGGAACAATGAAGCAAGAGACAACTAACCAAGTAACCTGTTGTATGAAGTAGGAGAATGCAAACAGGAAACAACAACGAAGCAAGAGACAACTAACCCATTGTATGAAGTAGGAGAATGTAACCATCAAATCCGTCTAGGCAAAGAAGAGTTGCAAAGACATGAACTATTTTTAAGATACAGGAGCACAATGTGATTATATTGAGTGTAGTTCTTAAAAACCCTGCACTGTCCAGTTATAAAGTACTCAGGCACCAAACTAACTGTGAAATATTAGAAGTGCATCATGCATTGTTCAACAACTAAAAAGGAATAAAAATATGTGTATGCGGATGTATTTCAGTGTATGTAAGTTATAACGCACAACAGTGAGGCCATTATAAAGAAGTAGATTGCCCAACAGTGCTGTGAGGTCCAGAGGGACCATTTCACTTAGAAATTGGCCTCTGTGTTTACATTTGTTGCTATTATAATTGCTTAGAATCACACACTAGACAAATGGATGCTGAAGGAATTAAACCCTGTACTACAGGGTGAAACAGATCAGCAGTTAATAGTTTAATTCTTTGTGCTGAACTTGCAGACTTAATGTTACATTCTTGTCTTTATGATTATGTCTGCAAAAATAGAAACATTGCATTCAGTATTTCATTATATTTATTTAGCTGTTTTGCTTATCTTTTGTTATGAGACATCCTGTTCTTGTTTTAAATTGGAAAAAAATAATTTCTAATGATGAAGTAAGGCAGAAGAGTTGCTTTACATGTTCAATATCTTTCTCACATTTACATTTACTGTGACTTAGATTTAGAGGCAGCTGCCATCTAGCCTGAGAGCAAACATGAATCTTATACTTCCAGAGTTGGATACAGTAATAACAGAGTTTGGCCGCAACTCCACAGAACTGAAAGATACAGTATATGTGAGAAACAGTGCTTAGGTTTATCACGTATCAGGACTGTCCCATTTTGGGTAGTTGCCTTTTGCTAATAAAAATATAAGTAAAAAAAAGATTTTTTGATAAAGTATACTTTTTATTCAGCCATTCTAAACAGTAAAAAAATACGGAAGAACAGTGAAATCTTTGCAAAAGAAACACAGAAGCTGATTTTAAAAAAAGCATTTGAGGTTAGTTTTGCTGATTCTGGTAATGAGATACCAAAAAAAGTGGCAGGAATCAGCAAAACCAACCTCAAACGCTTTTCTGAAATCAGTTTGTCTGTGTTTCTTTTGCAAAGGTTTTCACTGTTCTTCCTTATTTTTTACTTTTTAGAGCAAATGAATAAAAAGCATTCTTTATTAAAAGTATTTTTACTTATATTTTTATTTATTACGTTTTAGTTTTTAAGTAAAATAGAACAGTAATTCTGTATTTATGCAGATGTATCAAGATGTATTAATAGTACTCCATCAATATTACCCTAATTATTTATTTAGTGAGTATTTAAAGAAGGTAGGTGGGAAGTCAACAATGTACACAATGCCTACACCTGATGGAAAGGAATCATAATGCACTAGACAGTACTTCAGCACCCTGGACATCTCAGTGCATTGAGGAACAGCCAATTGCAGAAACATGACAGAACCAGAAAGAGAGACAAAGCAACAAAGCTAATTTCAATAAATAAAACAAACATTTAATAATAATAATAATAATAGTAATAATAATAATAATAATAATAATAATAAAAAAAAAAAAATGAAATTTTATTTAAAGAAAAGATTTTTTTATTACTAACATAACATTCCCCCAAAAAGCAGCCTGCTCCAATTAAGGCACACATGTTATAAGGGGATGCAATTGGGTTGGGTTGCATAGCTGGGCTTATAAAGGCCATGGTGGTTGTTAGCAAAGTATATTCCTTCGAAACTCTGAACCTTAAATTCTGTAAGAGTGAGCTTTTATTTTGGCAATAAAGTAAACTCCATTTCTTTGCATTGTTTATAGATATGGCTTGTCCTGCAAAATGACCATTTCCATAAAATATGTCCCACTTTGGGCATTTGAAAAGATAGCAACACTAGTACTGCTTTTTGTTATCATCAATGAACATATGTAGACAGTAACCAGCTGGTGTAACAGATGGTATGTTTTTGTCTTCATTTGGTTTCTCTGGTAATTTTTTGCTTGTGCTTTAATTCTACATTAATACGTAGTTATATTTGTGTAATATTTTATTTTTGTGCATTATATTAATGAATCTATATTTTATGTTAGTGTAACTTACGTTCTGCTTGTTGTTGTTGTGGGAACTGCTAATCTTTACTAAATACATACTTAAGTCACTTTCTGTTCTTTTCTCCTCTGTATCATTTCCTGTTTATGGGATTTATGGCTGCACTTCCATCTGAATTTTTTATTTATTTATTTTCATCTTTTTAGAAGGTATTTAATGATCCTGGTCAGGAAACATACTTCATGCTTATGTAATCTGACTCATAGGTTAGAGAGAGACTAGCTTTAACCTTTTCATTCCTATGGGGACTGCAATTTTCTAACCTCCTGTCTGGGGCATCTGTGGATTTGAAGTTATGCTGTCAGTTTTGTAACTATTGGAGTTTATTTTTTTATATATTTGGATGACTTTTACTCTTCTTGAACAGTTGAATATCCCTTAAATTTGAGGGTTTTATTGTTTTAGTACTGTAAAATGTGTTAATTTATCCAATTGCTGTTTTATTTTATTTCATATTTATACAGATTTAGTAATGCTAGTTTTTGATGTTTCATTTACTGGTTTGTTTTAAGTTTTGGGAGCATTTGTGTATATTACAGTATTACCCCGATGAAAAACTTTTTGAGATGGTGGAAGTTTGTTCTTTGAAGATCTTTTTAGATGTCTCAGTTATATACTACTGTCATTATGCATTTTGTGAAGGCTATTATTTTTTACAGGATTTTGGAAATACTCGACTATTTGTTGTTGTAGCTTGTCCAAACAGGTTTGTGGTCATTTTCTAAACACACATGCATGTGCATATATACACACACATGGGAAACTGAACTTTCTTTCATTAAGCATTTTTTCTGGTACATGCAATGACCATTTTCATTTCATATTTTGTAGTTTCATTAATTCATCACTTTTTTATCAAGCTTTTGACCTTTTGGTCTACAGGATGTATGGTTAAAATATGTTTAACAGATGAATATTTCATCCTACTCTGAAAAATGCCATATAGGTTTTACTGTTAATTTCCAAAAGATGACAGAGGTTTATTGTTTTTGTTGTTGAGGTGTTTAAAGTATATCTGTATTGAAGCACATACCATTCTGATTAACTCCTGTTAATAACTTAGTATAACCTGTATTTAACATCAGGTAAAATAAACTATATGTGTACCCTAATTTCAAACTGCACATTAAAATACTCTTCTTGAAGGCGTGACATCTCTTTTGTGTTATTCTACAAATTACACAGTTCTTTCTTCCCTGGTTTCAATCTAACCATAAGCTACTTAAAATACACACACACACACACACACACACACACACACACACACACACACACACACACACACACACACACACACACACACACACACACTTATATGGGTCTCATTTCATTTATCGAATTTACCTTTCATCAAATTTGAAATAACTGAAACCACTTGTATGAAAAGCCACTATTCTGAAACATCGCTGTGCCGAACTACAAAATAGTGGCATAACAGCTATTTCAAAATTATACTCACAACAACATATATTGTCTGATTTTTGCAGGGGGAAAGCCACCCCAGGATGCACCCCCCCCCCTGCAAATTATATATACAAACACTGAGATTGCACTACAGTAACAACAAGGATAGATTTCCTGATCCTTACTGTAGTGCGATCTCCATTTAAAAGCTACGAGCACTGTAAAATTACTTTTCCACAAGATGAATATTTCTAAACCTAACTGCATATCTGACATGCAGCAGAACTGGTACGGTGGATGAGAAGGTACACAAACACAGTCTAATTATACATCTCATACTAGCAGCATAATGGTAAATATTTAGCTTAACTGAGATTCGGCATAGTAAGTATTTGGAATAGTAGTTTTTCGTACAAGTGGTCTCTGTTGTTTCAGGTTCAATGAAAAGTAAATTTGATAAATGAAATGAGACCCATATATATATATATATATATATATATATATATATATATATATAAAACACTGACACGCAAAAACACTGACAATGAAATCACCAACACCACAAAACCAAAAGTTCAAAAACACAAAACTTCACATGCCCGACAAACACAATCCTGACAATCAACAAACAAAACAAATCCCCTGTCCAAAAAGCACATACACAACACAAGCACACCAAAAACCTTACAAACCTACACTACACTAAACCTTACATGCACAACTATCTATGCACTAACCTTAACCCAAACCCTAACCCTAAGGTCCACCACTATCGCACACTCACCTAACCCCCACCCTAACCCTAACTTACTTAACCCTCCCCTAACCCTACAGTCTGTCACTATCGCACACTCACCTGACCCATGCCCTAACCCTAACTCACTTAATCCACACCTAACCCTAACCCCACACTTACCTTAACATGTTGATGCTCTCAGCATCAGGATTTTCAACTGTCAGTCATCTCCATTGTCAATCTTCTGGTGTCATTGTTCTCGTCATCGGCGTTTTGCAGTTTCGGCGTTATCAGGTAGACCTATATATATACATACATACACACACACACACACACACACACACACACACACACACACACATACATACATACATACACATAATGCACACACACACACACACACACACACACACACACACACATATATATATATATATATATATATATATATATATATATATATATATATATATATATATTTATACACAATTTTAGTGAGGTGCAAAATTTTTCCAGCCTTAGGGCATAAGATGCCTCCCACCATTAAGGAACAACATTAATCCAGAAAGAAAACTAGTGCTTCTAAAAATCAAAGTTGCTGACTGATCCTCCTTAAAACTAAGAAAAAAAAAGAACCAAGAATTGGAGCTCATATCATTTGAAACTTCAAAGTAATCAAACACTTAACTTGTTTAGAAATCAATACTACCTTGCTGAAACATAAAAAAAATAGATTGTTTCTTCTCTTAACAGAGCTTCATGAAATCTCATTCCAATTTGCATCCATCCAGACATTCATCCATCCACAACTCATTTTCCCCATTTTTGGACATGGAGTCAGGATGCCACTTCAACAGTGACAATCATCTAGAGTCATGGATGACACCCCTGGATGGTAGCTCTGCTACAGTAGTAGTTCTACATCATACACTCACATGCACACCTATGGCAAGTTTAGAGACCTGCATTATTTATGTATGCTTTAACACATAGTTCATTGTTAATTTCCTTGAGCTGGTGGTTATAAATCTATGCTATAATTTGTGTGACCAAGCTAAAAAAGCCACGGTGGTGCAACAGTAGCATTGTTGCCTCACAGCAAGAGATTCTTCTGTTTGATTCTCGGCTGGAGTGCCTTCTGTGTGGAGTCTGCATGTCCTCCCCGTGGTTGAGTGGTGTTTGAAAGACATGCGTGAATGGGCGTGCCTTCCCTGAAGGTTGGGCATTGGGCTGGCAACTCGGCACCATAAAAAAATAAAAAATCTACTGCCAATCATTAGCGGACCGGAGTTCCACTATGGCGACCCCTAACCAGGAAAAGCCAAAAAGACAAACAACAACTCATCTTTCATCCCTGCTCTGCATATCTAGTCCTACTGGCTGCTAACAGGTTATAGCCTATTTGCTGTATTCCCATCATATGTAGCTAGTGCCTAATTTGTACAGACACTTTATATCCCTGTAGTCAATGGCTGTCCACATCCATTAGTACTTCAACTTATCTGTGATGAAATAAGCAGATGTCATTTGCTGCAATAGAAAGTGGTCAACCTTTCCAAAAAAAAAAAGTATAGGTATAGAAAGAGTTTGGTATAATATGAAGCTCACCTTGTGACCTTTGTTGGATTTATAAGTTGATATAAGTTTGCTAGAAGAACGTAGGTTTTGAGGTTGCAATAAGGTATAATAAGTGTCTTGAGAATAGGGGTGTTGTTAGGTTTATAGAGGATTTTATGGGCTAAGGAGAGCTGATGAAATAAGATCAGATTTTGAAGCTCAAGCCATCCTAATTGTCTGAGGTTTAAGCAGTGGTGAGTTCTAAAAGTAGAGCTAGAGGCACACACACACACACACACACACACACACACACACACACACACACACACATATATATAAAATGGAAAAGCTATAATTTGTCCTTGAGAAAAAAGTATGAGTTTATAGCTGTTATTAAAACTGATGCAAGCAAGAAAAATAAAAAGCTGAATATATATATATATATATATATATATATATATATATATATATATATAAAGAAAATATTAAAGCATTAAGCACAGGCATTTTATACATACATATATTGTCTATTTAAATACTAATTGGTGCATGTCTCTTTAAGAATGATTTAAATTATGTTAATTGAGTAATTATTCAGTGATGTTGTTTATATACAAGATTTTTTTATTTCTTTTCATTCAGTATGAAGAAGTCTAACATTAGACGAAAATGCTTACTGAATGACCTGTCTGGTGGAATACTAAAAAGGCTGATTTGTGATATTTTGTGGTTTTTACTTCCATTTTTTTGTTTCTGTATTTTTCTGTATATATATATATATATATATATATATATATATATATATATAAATATATATAGATATATATATATATATAATATATATATATATATATATATATATATATAATATATATATATATATATAAATATATGTGTGTGTGTGTGTGTACCTGTGTAGACAGATATACATACAACATACCTCTCAACCATACCGAATTCCTCGGTATTTACCGGTTTTGAGGGTAAAATAATGGGGTGTCACGAATTCACGAGTGGCCCCTTTAATTCCCAATTTATTATTATTATTATTTTTTTGTACTGCAACTTTAAATTTGTGGCTGACGTCACCACGCATCTCCAGCATATAGGGGCGTACATGATGACATCAGCTACTGCTGGTTGAACTCTGTCTGTGAATATTTATTTTAAACTGTTTGGAGGAGGAGAAATAGGAAATGATGGCAGCAGTTATAAGTTTTGCAGAGCAGAGCAGAGCATCTTACAACTCACATGTCTGCCTCAGCCTCTAGGTAAATAACAAGAACTGTATTTTTATCAGATGAGAGCTCGCTGTTCTGTTATTGTAAGTGCACTCACTCGGACTCCTGCTTATTCTTATCAGATACACTATGCTGCCAGCCCGATTTGTTAATGGCATCACTTTATCACCATGACCATTGTTTTTGGACTTTATTTAAGGTGCGTTTATCACTGCGGTGTTGTTTTTGGTGTGTGTAGGGAGTTCCAGCCATTCAGAAGGTCCGGAAGACATTCTGTTAAGGTGTAGTCATTTAGAAGGCACGTTTTGCATTTATCGGTTATTCAAAAGGAAGGTATGTAATGCCCATTTTGTTATCGTAAGTGGACTCACGACTCAGTGCTCACTCCTGCTAACTCTTATCAGGTACACCGCTGGCCCGTTTGCTTACTTTAGTTGTATTTTAAGAAGGTCCGGCAGGTGTGGAAGACATCCGTTAAGCATTCTGAAAGTGTAAGTGTGTGTGTGTGTGTGTGTGTGTGTGTGTGTGTGTGTGTGTGTGTGTGTGTGTGTGTGTGTGTGTGTGTGTATATAAGGAGGGAATTAATGAAAAGAAAGCATCCAAGCATTGTATAGTTCTACAATTGTAAATAATACATTGATTTAAAGTATTTGCCTTGCTAAGGTGATGCTTGTGTGATGAAAGGACAGCAGCATAGTGCATGTGTAGAGACAAGTTAACTAATGAACAGAGTTTGGTCATTCCTGTTGGTTTCCTCGAAGTGATGGTTGTGTGCAATAATGTAAATTTATGGTTTTATGTGTTTGAGATGACAGCATCACCCAGTTTGGGCACATAATGGGGAACAGACTCTCTTGAGGTTCATAGCAGAACAGCCTGACTTGCACTCAGCATTTTAATGGTTACCCTGACTTTTACTGCATGCATTTTGATTGTGAAGTAATTGTTTAAACAAAATATCAAAAGAAAAAAAAGAATAATTGAATGCAGAAGAAGAGAATTGTTAGCACATAATTAAGGATGTTGTCCACATTTTAAGTGCTTTACATATTCGGACTGTTTCTTAGTGTTACAGAAGCAATAGTGCAGAGGATATGCATGTTGGATCATTAGGTCTGTTTTTTATAGTATTCTTTTTAGAGGTTAACAGAAAAGAAATCAGGCCAGAAAGAATGAGTTTAAGAAAAAAATCATATGCTTGTAAGCACTGGCACAGCAGTTTCTGTGTATGCTTTGTTTAATGTGTTAAATGACTTTTGAGCTTAAAAACAAGTTGCATTATAAAGTAACCATGTTAGTTCTTGCAAGAAAAGATGTAAAAGAGTGCATGTGGCACTACCACAAGAAAGATGGGGCAAATGGAGCACATGCACTGGGCATCAACTTGCATTGCATGTCATATCTTTAAGGAAAAAAACGTTGACAGTTTGATTGCTTTTAGACAGTTTGTGAAGTGTCAGACTATTTTAAATTGTTAACAACTACCTTTGGAAAAAAGCAGAAGTTTGATATTGACAGTATATTGAATATATAATTTTCATTTGATTGTTTAATCCATCCTGTACAGTAATTTGAAGCATGCAAGTTATACAATATATGCAAGCGCACTAAAGGTCTCCATTACCCAGTGCACTAAATTCCCTTCCTGTGTGATATAGTGGGATGGAGGTGGGAAGCAGAGGCACTACCGGCTCCATGCTGGAAGCCAGAGTGGAGTCAAAGTTCATACTGCTCAAAGACGGGAACCTCCAGCCTGTGATAAGGGAGCACATAGTGTTTAAAAATGGCAAAAAGTGGGGAGTGGGTACTGCAAGCAAATTTCAGAATCCTAGTTGTGAGTTACCCTTAGGAGTGACTCATTTATCCCTTTCTAGATGGGCAGTACATAATTCAATTTTTAATTTACAGACGCAACATAGAAGACACCAAGCTAAAGTTCCAGCTGACAGCTAGCTGGTAATGCTTAGTTTAATAACTTATAAATTAGATCAGAAGATTGTATGCATGTGGATAAGGAGGGTTTTTAGAGTAAACTGGATGAAAAATAGGACTGAAGA
>NC_056729.1:65480726-65520726 GCF_019279795.1 Protopterus annectens | reverse complement strand
GAAAATTTCATCAGTACTAGTACCGACTCATAAAAAAAATCAACAATTTTAAACAAAACATCTGTGAGCTCCCCATTTTGTACTATATACTGTTTGTCAGTGTTACTGGCCCCTGGCAATACCAATGCACAGAACCATTTTCATAGACATATGCAAAACCTGAAGCATCTCAAAGGCAACACACTCACCCCCACCCGCAAAACCACAAAACATAAGCACTGCAATCATCAATGCATGCAGTTCTTCAAGGACTTCTAAGCATTTGTATTTACAGCTCTAAAGCTATGTAAAGCTCAGTACTCTGTGTACTGAAGCAAAGAGGCACACAAGTACACACATGCAAGTTCACAGAAACAAACAGTTATACTGTTGAGTAATTAACAGATTCATCTAGCAGTTTTAGATGCAAGTCAAGCTGCATAGTGTACAGCTTTTGTTTTACCAGGTACAGGTCATTCTCACAGTTAGAAATACCAACTGTTTTACTCATAGTGGCAACATCAAGGGTGACCAACCACCAGACTGTAGTAAACTATGAATGTCAAACACACTGAAGCCACTAGCTGACCCTGAAAGACTTATTAGATAACCCAAAGTACCAGCCCCACTCCTATCACAACACAGAAGGCTGTGTTCCTTGTACCTCATAACTAATTTATCTAACTCCTTGTTCATAAAAACTCAGAATCAGTTATATAATTTTGAATGAAATGCCACTGTAGTCTCGAGACTCAGCTGGAGAGGTTTTGGGGAACTGGGTATCATCGAGTGTACAAATCAAAATGGTGTCAGCATTTCGTAGTCACACTGTTTAAAAACTAGAAACTTCTTGAATTTAAGAGAGTAAAAAGCTCATTTGCATTCTACTACATAAATTATTTTTCATAGCAGAAATTGTCACTTAAACTTATCAGCACTATGCAATTATATTGGTTTAATTTCTCCAAGTCTTTTGGGTTTCTAACACCATGAAAGCAATGGACCCCATTCCTAAAACAAAGTCTGATTAAAGTTTGTGAAACTAGTATTGCTTCAATATTTGATGTTAGACAAAAGTGCTCTTTCCAGCTCCCGCAATGTGCCTAGAATTGACTCCTTCTGCAGTTCATATGGGGTTACATGTGCCAATAGCATATCTAAATAAGGCTGTAAATTCTTTTTTATAAGACCCATTGCTCCTACTATTTTTGGAACTTTTCTAGGTATCCTTCTTCCACATTACCCTCATTTCTGCCTGCAAATCCTGGCATTTTATGACTTTGTGTCTCTATATGTAAGACACTGTAGTCACTGAGTGCAGCAATTTCAGTGATCATGCTACTTTTGTCTTCTGTCCATGTGCTACTATATCTGTTTTTCTTGCATCTATTTTTTAACTGTTAGTAATGGGTGATCGCCTGTGATATAACTTCATCATTCTCTATAATGCTTTGCTGCTCATATTTCCAATTCTTCTCAGCTGATTCAATATTGTAATGTTTGCAGAATCCCAAATGCAACAGTCTTGCCACATTGCCACATTATCATGGCTTTCAGTATATATTCCTTCTGCCATTAGTGTATCACACCCAGCAACAAGATGTGCGACTGTTTCAAGCTCTGTTTTACAGAACTTGTGTTTGTCTGTTTCTCCCACATGCTCAATGGACTTTGTAAACCAACATGAATGTAGTCCACTATCCTCGACTGCTAGTATTAACCTTTCATCTTTTAGTTTAAATCCCTTAACCATCCCTGCATTATATCCTGATCTACCTGAGGTTGTTCTAACAGTTTTCTGTACTTGCAACTATATTTATGCCTTTTCCACATTCCTCACCTTCTCATCTGACCCTTCTCCTTATATTCTTTCTTTTGTTTTTTGGCACATTCAGTTGCTGCCTGGTTTTTATCTGCATCTGGTTTGGTTTCCATTCCCGCTTGACACCTACATGCTTCTGCTAAACTAAGCAAGGTAGTTATGTTAGACGTTTTCTTCATATTTCAAAACGTTCACTATGTTTTGTTTTGATGAGGTCAGCAGATATGTGCACATGCCTATGCTTGCAGATCTATATATGTAATCAGTTTCCAAGGAGGCCCATACCTCCTTCAAAGTGAGGAATATGTAATCTTGGTATACACTAATTTTTATATATCATTTGATATGTGTGTAGCATTGTTCTTGTTTTCCTGTCCAACTGATACAGTATCTTTTGGGGCAGTCAATCATCCAAAAAGTCTGTCTAAACAGAAAGAAAAAATTGGTTTATAGCTTGAACTTTGTTCCTAGATGTGAGTGCTGTTTTCGGTATTAGTTTTAGTCTTCTAAAATATTCCTTATTAGGTTTTATTTACATTTGTTCATGATGTATTGTTCATCCTTCGTCATTTCCCAAATACTTATGCACTCCCTCTTGCTCAAGTTCTTTTATATCACATTCTTGTCCCAAACTGATATTTTCTTGGTGCTGCAGCTTTCCTGCTCTAAAGGTTGCTTTTGTACATTTATCAAGACCAAATGACATTCTTACATCATCTGAAAAAGTTTTGACTACTTGCCATTGTGACTTCAGCTCCTCATCTGATGAACTATACAGTTTTAACTCATCCACAAAAAGTCTTTACACTGTTTTCTGGGATCCAAATTTAAGCCATGACATAATCTATTAAGTAGAGAGCTTAATGGGTTAAGGGCAAGACAAAAAAGCAGCGGTAGTACAAAGTCACCCTGGAATAATTTGAATTTGTATCCCTGGAATAATAATGTGTCCTTTATCATGGCTTAACTGCAAAGTGGTTTGCCACTGTTTCATGGTCGCTGTAATGTAATGGATCATTGTAAGGTATATTTTATACATTTTTAAGCACTCTTTATCCATGAATGTGGAATGCTGTCAAATGCTTTTTTGTAGTCTGTCCACACATACTGAAATTCTTCACACTTTTTACAGTTCTCCATTATGACTTTATTTAACAACAAATGATCCTTTGTTCCATATGACTTTCTTTTGTTGCCCTTTTATTCTATTGCCATGACTGGTTTTCTTCTAAAAGACTATAAACTCTGTTGGCATCAGTTCCGGTGTTTAGTTTATACATTGTCGGAAGGTAAGTTATTGGTCTGTAGTTTTTAGAAAAACTTGTAGTTTCACTCTTAAATAGGAGTTTTGTTTTTCCTGTTGTTAACTAGGTTGGTGTCTGTTCAGGGTGCATATATAAATAGTTCTTAATCATGGCTAAATCTTTATGTAAAGATGTTAATATTTTTAGCCAGTAGTTAAATACTGCATCTGGGTCTGGGGTTTTCCAATTAGGAGCATTTCTTAACTTTGTTTCAATCTCTCTGGCTGTTACTTCATCCCTTATAATATCCTGTACATTTAAGCTTCTTATTCTTTCTTTTACTTCTTCTATCCATTTAGCATCTTTGTTGTGTTCCACAGGATCTTCAGAGATATTGCTCCAAAATGTACCTATTTCTTCTTTTTTGGTGGTATTTTAATTCCTTTTGCCTTTTTTCCCAATTCTCTGTAACACTTTTTTGGATCATCAATAAATTGCTTATTTTGTACTTGTCCTTTATATTTATCTGCATGTCATCTAAGTTTTTCTGTCTGTTCTGATATTTTTAGTTTATTATTTGCGATAGTACACAACAGATCTTGATCTGTTCTGATACTGAGCTTTGCTTTTATCACATCTATGTTTTTGAGTATTTTTGTTGATCTTTTCCCTTTTCTATACTCTTCTAACAGTGACACTTCTTGTCTTAATTGCGTTGTAGTTTTCTCTGTTCGTTACTTCCATGATGGCATTTGATTTTTCCCCTTCCTTTCCTTTACTGCCTGGGGTTTTAATGGTAAGACTTTATCTGTTAGTATTTTATGTGCACATTAATATACCATATTTACTTCTGTTCAATTGTTTTTCAGACTTCTAACTTTTTGGATTTTATTGACTTTCTGTGGTCTATTTCTTTTATTGATCTTAATGTGTCTGTCCAGCTCTGTTAAATCAAATAACTCTTCTCTTATGTCATTTTCTTCTAAGCTGAGGGCAAATTCTTTGTTCTCCATTTCCTTTGTGCATTCTCTTCAGTTGTATGCTGTGTCATCCATTGCTCTTTCATATGGGAACTCACTAGCCTATCACCCTACAATATTGACTGCATCATAGTTGTCACAGTTTCCTATTCCTTCCCTTGATGTCCATCTCCAACTGAACTTTTGTATTGGTCTCCTATGAAAGGTTCCAAGGCATCTTCATGTGGTAACTGATCAGATGTTTCCCATTCCTCTGGTTTCTCCTTAGTTTTGGGATTCATTGCTCTACCCTGCTGTGATGTTATCTGAGTTAGCTACACTAAATCCTTCACTTTGCAGGTAATCCATTACCTCGGTTTCTGTGTCTTTAACTTCTCCATTACTGATCCTCATTTCTACTTTTCCTCTTGGTTTTCTTATTTGTTGTATTGTAATTTTTTTTATATCTGCATGCCTTTGTCTGCATTTCTCTTCAAATATCTTTGTTGCTGCCCTTTTGTATTGATTAATTTTGCTTTGTCCTTTGCATAAATATTGCTCCATATTAAATTTCTTTTTCTTTCCCATGTTCATATTTCTTCTTCAGATGTCTCCTGCTCCTCCTGTTTCTTCTTACTTGGGGCACTTGTACCATCATGCTGTGTTATAACCTGCATCAGACTTTCTAGACTAACTCCTTCACTTCAAAGGTGTGCCATAACTTCAGCTTCTATTTTTTAACTCCTACTTTACTAATCTTCTGCTCTACAGTCTCACTTTGTGATCTTATTTTTTGTTGTGAAATTGTCCATATCTGGACGTCTTTGACTGTATATCTCTTGGAATATCTTTGTTGCTGCTTTTTTGTATTGATTAATTCATCTTTTCTCCTTTGAATAAATATTGCACTATATAAGCTCTCTCTCTTTCTTCCCATGTCCATATTTCTTTTTTATGTCTTTCAAAATCTCTAGATTTTGTTCTTCATATTTTCACACTTCCTCAGTCACCTTTTTTTCCAAACGGACCAAGGTTTCTTGGTTTTCTTAAATCTGTTGTATTAATGAACACAAATTTTTATTTGAAGCTTCTGACAGTTTTTCTTGTGCAAGTATTTTTCTTTCCTCAAATTTCTCTCTTAATGTTTTTGTATATCTTCTGTCTGGAAATTCTGGGCTTCTTGCATAATAGTAACAATACACAATTTCTTTCTTATCCTCAATAGTCCACTCTACCATCTTTATGGCCCTTTTTTGGCCTATCGTTTTTTGTGATTCTTGTAGACTACTACTTCCTTCTACACAGATGGACCATCCTCCCCCTGAGCTTGGCCTAACCCCATTGTAGGAATGATTCCATGTCTGAGGATTCTACACTGTCATTTTTTCTAGTCCTGGCACAGGAGTGCCTATGAGGACTGGGCACTTTTTTATCCTGGGTCTTGTGCACCCAGCCTTCTTTTTTTATTTTTTAACCTACTTCTGTCCATGATATATGCTATATAAAATATGATCTATATATCAGTGTTGTCTTGCTGAGAGTTTGTGAAAAACATGGTCTACCTCATGAAGGTATTCACCAAGACTTGAGGATGAATTCAGTTCCAGCAATACTAAATATTTTTGTTGATCGGTTCCCTCTATTATACTTTTAGAACAATGACTATTCTTGTCTTAAATGCTTTATCGTTTTCTCTCTTTGATACTTCCATGATGGCATTTGATTTCTTCCCTTTCTTTCCCTTATTGCGCTGTATCTTTGTGGTAACATTTTATCTGTTCTTAATTTAGCTGCACAGTAATGTATCCTACTTATATCTGTTGTCACATACATTTATGTTAATATTCTTGATTACTGTGTTCATTTCTTTAATCAGACTTCCAAAATGTTGGTTTTATTGACTTTCTGTAATCTGTTTCTTTCAACGATCTTACTATATCTATCCATCTCTATTAAATCTAGCAACTCTTCCCCTAGATCATTTTCTTTGAAACAGAGGGCATTCTTTGTTATCCGTTTCCTGCAGGCATTCTACAGAAAGTTCCAGAATATCTTCCTCTGACATATGCTCTTCAGCTGCATCCTGCATCATCTGCTGCTCTTTCATATGGGAACTCATTGGCCTATCACTCCACAGCATTAACTATGTCAAGAGTTGCCACCATTTCCTGTGCCTTATCTTGCTGTGCAACTGCAACTGAACTTTTGTACCAGCTTCCTACTGAAGGCTCCAAAGTCTCTTCATGTGGCAACTGATTAGATACTTCCCATTCCACCTGTTTTACCAGTGTGGAATTTCTACACTAAATCCCTCACTTTGCAGGTAATGCATAACTTCAGTTTTTATTTCTTTAACTTCTCCATTATTACTCCTCTTTTCTACTTTCCTCCTTTGTTTTCTTGTTTTTGTATTGTAAAAATTCCCTATCTGGATGTTTTGTCTGTATTTTTCTTCAAACATCTTTGGTGCTGCTGTTATGTATTGATTAGTTTTGCTTTCTCCTTTACATAAATATTGTAGCATGTTAAATCTCTTTCTTTCCATTGTCCATGTTTAGGTTCATAGGATCATAGGTAGGTACTAGGCTATCTGCCCAAAGGCATTTATAAGCCTAGCCAGAATGTGTTGGCTTTTGCCACCCCCTTAGATTAGTTCCCTGTGCCTCTGTCCAGCAGAGCCATTGAAGTGATCCCTGGGATAAACTTTCTGTTTCCCATCCACTCGTCAAGGTTTCTCTTGAAGAGAGTTATTGGATTCTTGTTCCAGAGCATGGGAAGCCTCTGGGACAGGAATCTATCCTTCCAGTATGTCCTATTTATTGTTGTTGTGAGGTTTAGATCTCTGGAGCGTGTGGCTCAAGGGGATATGGTTTTCTTTAGGTGGAGCATGTCTATCAATTCTGGGTTGGACATGGCCTTGTATGTCAGGCAGAGATCACCCCTGAGTAGGCGGTATGCAACCAAGTACATCTGGAGTTTCTTCAGTCGAGGTGCACTGGGCATCTGCTTGAGGCCAGTGATCCTCTTGGTGAGGTACTTCTGTGGTCTTTCCATTTGTTGCAGGTGTCTTGTAAGGTACATCCCAAATGGGGCATTGTACACTATGATGGGTCTGATGAGTGATGCGTAGAGGGACCCAATGACCTCTTTTGATCTGGATGCAAACCCTTTTGTGATTAGGTGTGCCACATAGAAGGATTTTCTAACCACTTTGGCAATGTGATTATCAAAGGAGAGGTTACTATCTACTTGGGTCCCCAGATCCCTTATTTTGTCTTCCGTATTTAGGGGGCTACTACCTATGTGGTAGTTTGTGGATACTTAGATTTTTCCAAAAGGGATGACTTTGCACTTTCTGGCATTTAGTTTGTGGCCATGGTTTTGACACCAGGTATCTGTTTCAGTGAGACCCTTTTGGAGAATGTCTGTGTCAGCCAGAGAATTAATTATAGTCCCTAGTTTGCAGTCGACTGCGAACTTGGTCAGCCATAGACCTCCTGTGCTTGCCTGTACCTCTGAAAAGTATATGCCGAAAAGGAGGGGTCCTAGGACTGAGCCTTGGGGAATGCCACTTGTAACCAGTTTAGAGTCAGACCTAGCTCCCACAACTCTTACCATGTGGGTTCTGTCCGTGAGCCAGTTGGAAATCCATCTTGTGATGTAGGGGTTTATGTTCAGGCTGGTGAGCTTGTCTATAATACCTGAGTGGGGAATGGTGTCAAAGGCCTTTGGGAGGTTTAAGTAGGCTGTGTGAACCACCTTTCCCTCATCTATAGCCTTGGTAGCTGTCTCAAAGAAGTCCACCAGGTTTAGGAGTATGATCTGCCCTTAACAAAGCCTAACTGGGTAGGGTCCAGTGTTTGAAGGTTCCCAGTGTCTCTGTTAATGAGATCCATGATGATGCGCTCTATAGCTTTGCAGACCAAGCAGGTCAGGCTTATAGGGCAATAGTTCCCGGGGTCCGTTGTGGCTCCACCTTTGTGGAGTGGAATATTTGTGCACCACTCTGTGGGCATGTAGCCTGTGGAGAGGCTGAGTTTAAACAGTGTGTTTAGGTGAGGGGTTTGTTCATTTTTGAGCTCGTGTAGGATGCAGCCTGAGACACCATCCGGTCCCATAAATGCTGTGTTTTGGCTTTGGAGAGGGCGGTTTTAACCTGAGTGTCTGTGATTTCAGGGGCACTATATTCTTCTGGTATAGTTATGGGCCCTTTTGGGGATGAGAGGTGGTGACGTTTGCACTGAACCTGTCTGCCAGGATGTTGGCTATATCGGTCGGTTCAGTGTATTTTGTGCCATTCTGCATTAACTCCGAGCAGATCTGAGAGTTGCCACATAGATTCTTGACATAGTTAAAGAATGCCTTGTGGTTACATTTGGAGTCCATGGCAAGTTTTCTTTCGAAGCTAGCCTTGGATGATTTTATGAGGGAATGTAGTTTCTTGCTGATACTGATCAGGGATGTCTTCCCTTCTTGGGATTTTACTCTTTTCTGTACTAGTTTCCTCCTTCTGTTGTATAGCTTGTTTATGACAGGAGTCCACCAGACTGGTTTTCTTTTCTTGGAGGAGTGAGTCTTGGTTTTGTTTGGGATAGCATGAACCATACATTCTTGTAGGTGCCCGTAGAGTGCATTAGTAAAGGATTTTGCCACTTAGACAGCGTTATCCTTTAGCATGGTGGCTTTGAAACTTCCCACCTTGGTCTTAAGTAACGTGAAGTTTGCTTTTGAAAAGTTTTTCACGGTGGTTTGTTTGACCGGGGGTGGTGGTGGAATGTGGCTATCCAGACTGATTAGTTTATGGTCAGATCTAACCAGCGAGGGGTTGACCTCCGGTGTGTAACACCGGTCGCCCATGTTCATGATGACCAGGTGTAATATGTTGTCACCTCTGGTGGGGGTGTTGACCAGTTGATCCAGGACATTTGAGTTAATAAATTCTAGGAAATGTTGGACAAGGGAGTTTGTATTTGAGTAGTTCTCCAAGTTAATGTTTGGGTAATTGAAATCACCTAATATCAGGGTGTTTGGTAGGACCTTTATGTTTCCCAGTGTTTCTAGGAATGCGGAGTGGGGGTCCTCGGACATGGGTGTTCTGTAACAAGCTATAATTTGAATAGCAGTTTTGCCCATTGTTAGTAGCACGTGGATGATCTCTGAAGCATTGTGCTGTGCCACTAACCTGGAGGTGTGAGTATCCTTGATGAATATGGATACTCCCCTGCCTTTTGCATTTCAGTCCGGGTTTTGTGGCCAACATGTATGGTATGAGTTGTAGCCTGGTAGTGCTGGGGTGCTCTCTGGAGTCTTAAACCAGGTTTCTGTTACTGCACATATATCGATTTTCTCCATACCAAGGAGTGCCTCAAGTGAGTGCATTTTGAGGTTTAGACTTCTGGCATTGAGTAGCATTACCCTCAGGTTTTTGTTACTTGTGCTATTTGTGGCGGTGGGTTTGTCTTTTGAGCCTTGTTTAAAAAAGGCACTATGGGGTGGCAAGAACCTTGGCCAGTATTCGAAAGCCTAAGGGTAACAGGTACAAGCCATCTCTAGCGAAGCAGCGTGGCTTGTCGAGCATGTCATCCCAGGCTGACAGACACTGGATCCCCTTCGAATGACACCAGAAGCTTGGCCAATTGTTGAAATTGATAATTGTGTCTCTATACCATGTTATCATTCTTGGTGAGGGCAGGATGCTACTCAGGGTCATGGTCATACCGGCCTGGGCTACTTGATCAGAGAGCTCCTCCATGTTTCTTTTCATGTAGTCCAGGGAGGTACGGCTCAGGTCATTCACACCAACATGGACAATAACAGAGTCATATTTGTACTTGTTCTGGAGTAACCTGAGTGCTTGTGTTATGTGGCGGATCCTGGCACCCGACAGGCAGCTAACAGTAACATTCTCCTTGTTCAGCTTAGTGAGTGGGATATCAGTGTGCCTGACTATAGAGTTACCTATTACTAGTGTATTGGGTATGTTATTTTGCCTTAAGGGCTGTGATTGTGTGGCACACTGGTTTTGTGAAGTATGTTTTTCATGGTTTGTGTTGGAGAGTGGAGATTGCGTGGATGTCTGCTTTGGAGGTCTCTGTTGCATTTGCAGATTTTTATTTAGAGCCTCTGAGTATGTTTTTTTGCATTTATGTGTGTTTTTTTCCGGTGCTGGTTTCATAAGTTTATGTGAGACTGGTGGTGTGATGCAAGTAATTCCCTTCTCCTCTTGACTGCCTGGTCTAGACTTGAGTTGAGAGAGCTTAACCTCCAGTTTGGCTGCATAAGTGCATCTCTCGCATGTATTAGTGTTTGGTGGGAAGGAGGAGAGGGTTGTCTGTGTACATGAGGCAATTGTAACATTGCCTCAAAATGCCCAGATTCACCAGTTGGACTGGAGAGTACACCTGAAACTGACCTTTGGACGTGCCTGGATAGGTACTGTGAACTGTTTTACTGATTGGCTGGTAAGGTTGAATATAGAGCCTTGTCCTTCTCTACAGTATAGGGGGTTCTACTGCTAAGGTTTATTAGTGTTTGCTATGAGTTTTGAGCAAGTGCCGGGATGAGAAGTGAATGGTTTGAGCGCTTAAGTTGAAAGTTTGTCTAGTTCCAAGGGAAAAATTGAAGAGCACACTTTGTGGAGCCGGGAATAGTCATACCCTAGCTAACCGGTGCTGCCCGGCACGCAAAATCGCACAAATGTGGGTTTTATAGCAGGGAAATGAAGGAGATAGAACTTAGCCCAAAATGGCCAAAAAACTACTAATTTGTGGGCTGAAACCACTCCTCCAGGGACAGATAGGCTGCTCAAAGCTCCCTCTCTCACAGTGAACTTCCTTCTATCCAAGTAAGGTATGGGCAAACACAGAAACTTGTAACACAGCCCTGAATTCAGCACTAAACTGAAAATTGGACTTTACTAGCTTTGAAAGGTGGGAAAATAAGTATTGTTTTGTTATTTTGTTTTTTTCAGAAGATAAAGCAGATACAATCAAAAAAACACTTTAAATGCACAGAAATGGCTATCACACTTGAGTGTGTAGCCTACAACAGTTAAACAGGTAATTTAAACACAAAAACAACTTTGTTAAAGGGCAGGCAGTAAAATAAGTACAATATGTAGCTGAAACAAGCTTTTTAAATCACAGAAACTCTAGAAAATCGGCGCTTTAGGCGGAATTAGCTAAAGGCAGCAAAAAAATGCAGGAAAATGATACTTAATCACTCCAAAGTCTCTATTTTGTCTCTCTGCTGCTGTATAACTCTTCAGGGCACCTGGCAGGAGCTTCCTGAGCTGTATACTAGTGCAAAATCCTTGCAAATGCGGGTTTTATAGCAGGTAAATGAAAGAGATAGAAATTAGTCCAAAATGGCCAATAAACTACTAATTTCTTGGCTGAAACCACTCATCTAGGGACAGATAAAAACACTTTAAATGCTCAAAGCTATCTCACAGTGAACAGAGAAACTTCATTCTATCCAAGTAAGGTATGGGCAAACATAGAAACTTGTAACACAGCCCTGAATTCAGCACTAACCTGAAAACTGGACTATACTAGCTTAAATCACAGAAACTCTAACAAATGGCATATTTTTTTTTTTAATTTTTTTCAGAAAATAAAATAGATACAATCAAAAAAACACTTTTAATAAACAGAAATGGCTATCACACTTAACTGTGTAGCCTTCAACAGTTAATCAAGTAATTTAAATACAAAAACAACTTTGTTAAAGTGCAGGCAGTAAAATAAGAACAATATGTAGCTGAAACAAGCTTTTTAAGTCACAGAAACTCTAGAAAATCTGCGTTTTAGGCAGAATTATCTAAAGGCAGCAAGAAAATGCAGAAAAATGATAATCACTCCAAAGTCTCTATTTTGTTTCTCTGCTGCTGTAGAACTCTGCAGGGCACCAGGCAGGAGCTTGCTTAGCTGTATACTAGTGCAAAAACCTTGCAAATGCGGTTTTTATAGCAGAGAAATGAAAGAGATAGAAATTAGCCCAAAATGGCCAATAAACTACTAATTCCTGGGCTGAAACCACTCCTCCAGGGACAGATAGGCTGCTCAAAGCTCCCTCTCTCACAGTGAACAGAGAAACTTTCTTCTATCCAAGTAAGGTATGGGCAAACACAAAAACTTGTAACACAGCCCTGAATTCAGCACTAACCTGAAAACTGGACTATACTAGCTTAGAAAGGCGGGAAAACATTTTTTTTTTTGTTCAGAAAATAAAGCAGATACAATAAAAAAAACTTTAAATGCACATAAATGGCTATCACACTTGAGTGTGTAGCCTACAACAGTTAAACAGGTAATTTAAACACAAAAATGACTTTGTTAAAGTGCAGGAAGTAAAATAAGTACAATATGTAGCTGTAACAAGCTTTTTAAATCACAGAAACTCTAGAAAAGTGGCGTTTTAGGTGGAATTAGCTAAAGGCAGCAAGAAAATGCAGAAAAATGATACTTAATCACTCCAAAGTCTCTCTTTTTTCTCTCTGCTGCTATAGAACTCTGCAGGGCACCATGCAGGAGCTTGCTGAGCTGTATACTAGCGCAAAAACCTCGCAAATGCAGGTTTTATAGCAGGGAAATGAAAGAGATAAAAATTAGCGAAAAATGACCAATAAACTACTAATTTCTGGGCTGAAACCACTCCTCCAGGGACAGATAGGCTGCTAAAAGCTCCCTCTCTCAAAGTGAACAGAGAAACTTCCTTCTATCCAAGTAAGGTATGGGCAAACACAGAAACTTGTAACACAGCCCTGAATTCAGCACTAACCTGAAAACTGGACTATACTAGCTTAGAAAGGCTGGAAAACAGCTATTTTTTGGGGGGGTTGTTTTTTTTTCCAGAAAATAAAATAGATACAATCAAAAAAACACTTTAAATGCACAGAAATGGCTATCACACTTGAGTGTGTAGCCTACAACAGTTAAACAGGTAATTAAACACAAAATCGACTTTGTTAAAGTGCAGGCAGTAAAATAAGTACAATATGTAGCTGTAGTTTCTTCTTCAGATGTCTCCCGCTCTACCTGTTTCTACTTGTTTTGAGGACTTTTTGTTCCATCATGCTGTGACATGACCTGTGTTTGACTTTCCAGACTAAATTCTTCACTTTGTATTCCATAACTTCAGCTTCTGTTTTAACTTCTGCTTTACTAATCTTCTGTTCTGCATTACCCCTTGTCATCTTAATTTTATATTGTGAAATTTTTCATATTTGGGTGTCTTTGCCTGTATTTCTCTTTAAATATCTTTGGAGCTGTGTTTTTTGTATTGATTAGTTTGGTTTTCTCCTTTGTATAAATGTTACATCATATCGGATCTTTCTTTCTTTCCTGTGTGCATGCTTGTATTTTATATCTTTCAAAAATCTCTAGGTTTTGTTGTTTATATTTTTGTACTTCCTCAGTCGCTTCTTTTTCCTAACAGCCCAAGATTTCTTCATCTATATAATGCTTTTTATGAAGCTGTTGTACTGAATGATCATACATGCATTTGATGTTTTTGACAGTTTTTCTCTGCAATGTTTTTCTTTCATCTAATTTCTATCTTTTAGTATACCTTCTAGACAGAAATTCTGGGCTTCTTGCATAATAGTAACAGTTCATAATTTTTTCTTCTCCTCAGTAGTCCACTCTATTGCCTTTATGGCTCTAATTTGTCCTGTCAGTTTTTGTGTTTTTGTGGACTACTACTTCCTTCTACGACAGGGTAGACACCCCCCCCCCCGACCCTGGCACAACCCCATTGTAGGACTGTTTCCATTCTTGAGGATTTTACAGTGTCATTTATTTCCAATCCTGGCACCAGTGCACTTACTAACATTGGTCATTTTTTTATCCTGGGACTAGTGCACCCAGCTGCCTACTTTTGTCAATGATATATACAGTCTAAATCTCAGTGTCATCTTGGTGAGATTTTGCAAAACAGGGTCCACCTCATGAAAGTACTAACCAATACTTGAGGATGAATTCAGTTCTGGCAATACTACTCTCCTTTGCTTGCTGATTTTATCGTCTCTTCATCTCATCCCCTAATATTGTCAATGAGGCATTTGTGATCTCAACAAGAACTTAACACCAGATTCTGCTAAGAAAACAATGGTTATGAATTCCACCCAGACATACAAAATTAATGACCCTTTCTGTTGCAAAATGTTCCTAAATTTTGCCTTAGTTTCAGAAAAGTCCAGAAATTTCTAATAATGAACAGTCATGGACTGGAGCAATATAATCCCCATCCATGTGAAGCAGAGTTCCTCGCTAACTCAATTCAAGTGCACCTTGGACAATTGGATGGGAAACCTAAAATTCATCCCTGGTTTGGCACCTATGTCGTTAATGGACACAGGTAACCTGTAAATGGTTCATCTCCCAGGCCAATGGTTACACTTATGAAGGGTATCAGAACTTGTCAGAGATTTGGGATGCATGACAAGGCTTAAAAAGGCCATTGTGGTTGTTAGCCTTGTAAACACCTATGAACCTATGAACTTATAAGTGAGAAAATAGTTATTGAGTCGATTAAGGGATAAGTATGAATCGATAGGCAGTAATCTAAACACAGAATCTGGGCTTACACAATACACTGCTATTTGAAGAGGCAGCCTGTATTCATAATTTGATTATGAGGCAAAAATAGTATATTCTTGTAATGCAAAATAATATGTTACATTGATTGAGTGAGTAACGTGAATTGTGGATGTGTAAAAATAAATGAGAGTGTATGTTTTGTGAATGGGATGGGAGAGATATTTGACCGAGTGGTATAGACTATGGATGTTTATGAATGATGGGGGGGTGTGCTGTATGACGTGAAGGGGGTTTGACAAATATCATCAGTTTGAATGTGTGCTTGTGATGAATCCTGTGAATGAAAGCACTGAATTAATGCAGGTGAGTATTAGACATCTATGACTGTACGACTGTAAGGGTAAGTGTCGCTGGATAGAAATGATTCCAACACTTCAGTTTGCTCCCGAGTTCATGCAGCACCACAGTCTAAAATACAGAAAGTGCATCAGAACCGGGACATTAACACGACTAGGGCCACAAATATAGAAAGCAGACCTGCTCCACATAGATTAGGGCTGATGCAAACTGCCAAAGGTATGAGCATGTATTTAGGCCAATTCTAACCCATATTCAGTGAGGCCAATGCAAGATAAACCAGGGAAAACGTAGTACTGTCCATCCAGTTATCCATGTTTACCATGAAGGTGGCAAGGGTGATACTCTGCTTGACATGTATTAGAAGTTTGTTCCAGAGATGTGGAAACATTAAAAAAATGAATCTGTCATGGTAGTGTGTTTTATTTATCTGGTGATGTGGTGCAGTTGCTTTGACTGGTCATATAAGGAACCAGTTGTTCTGTGAAAGAGTAAGAGATCAAGGAAGATTGGATTTTTCATGGCTTGAAATGCTAACCTTAGATCACCATGGTGATGTCTATAAAAGACAGAGTACACAAAGAGGGATGCCAGCCTGATCTAATAATTGAGGGTCTTGAGGCCACTGATCTTTTTATCTAGGAATCTCTGAGGCCTTTCAAGTTGAGTGATACGTTTAGACAGATTTGTGGTAAATCAGACATTATATTCAATAATGGGTCTAATGAGAGATGAGTGAAGGTGAATTTTAAGTATACTCTGCATCTAGACGATATTCTTTTGTAAATGAGATGACTCAACAAGAAGCTTTTTGAATTACAATGGACACAATAGTTGAAAGATAAATAATTATCAACAAGATGACCTAGATTCCTTACAACACTGTCTGATTAGAAGGATATATCACCAAAGGGGGATGAGGTGGAAATGTTTTGTTTAGCAAAATGAACTGTATTACATTTTCATATTTAGTCTGAGGATGTTGTCTTTGCACCATTTGTGAGTAACTGGAAGACTCAATAGCAATGCCCAATTTACAGTTGTCTACAAACATAGATAAACATGTAACAAAAGTATTATCTCTAAGGTTTAAAAATAGATGCCAAAAAGAAACAGGCCTAACACTGATCCCTGTGGCATACCATTGCTAACACTTTTTCTTTCAGAAGTGGCCATTACAGCTTTAACCACATGAATTCTGTCAGACAGCCAGTTAGCTATTGAGCACACAACATAGAAATTTATATTCGGCTGTACAAGTCCTGCAAAAGTGCCTGTTTTTGGAAAAGTGTGAATGGCCTTGACCAGTTCTAGATATGGTATATGCACTGCACAACAGCTATCCTATGCTTCAGAGGTGTTTTCAAAACAACAACAACAAAAAAAAAAGTTCAAGAGGCTGTATCTGCCTTTGATAAAGCTGGATTGTTGAGGGTCAATGGTTATGAGATGCGGTCTGAGATGCGTCTCATAGCATTACATATGAGACTTGTGATACTAATGGGCCTTTAGCTATAACCAGCATCTGTGGTTGGGCCACACTTGTGTAAGAGCATTACAATGGCTGCTTTCCAGGGTCCAAGAATGTAACTAGTGGAGAGGCCACTATTAAAGAAGTTAAATCTGTTAAGTAGGGGTCCAGATAGGCCATATTTAGTACTTAGAATCAAATAACCTGGTGTGTTAGTGCCGTGGGATGAGGTGATATTTCCTTTTGTGAAGGCTGAGACACTGGTGATACAGTAATTAAAGGAATAACAGGGGCTGTGGAATATGTGGAACAATGTTAACTATCAGTAGAGTAAGATTTCCACTAAATTTGTTAGTAAGATATTAGCCATTTCCTTTTGGTTAGAGCGGATGGTATTATTGTTGTTGTTGTATATTGCTGGATGTTCGTTCCTAAACTCCAGACAAAGAGAAAGATTTGTAGTTACTTCTGGTTTCATTTGCTGTGTTAAGTTCATATTTAGCTTTGAGATTCATTTTTATTTAATGTATTTATTACATTTGATAACTGGATAGCTGGGCTGGTCCTCAGACCCTTTTCAGTCATAACTTGGGTCTACAGGACAACAACTGAACTAAGAGCACAAAACAGAACAGTGGGACAAATATCACGGTATTTAAATACTTCTCTGCAGATAATCAAATGCTATTTAAATCAAGTTACTAATAAATACCAATTAAAACAAGTTGCAAAATATATATGAATATGTAGATATCACATTCTTAAAACCGATATACAAAATAGCAGTTGCAGTACAGACCATACAAAGAGAACATGAATCCATTCTGAACATGCTATTTATAATATTTATATATAAGAAGCTACTTTGAATCATATGATGGCAGAGAGGCAGATTCAGTGACTATGACAGGTGCCAATCCTTGACTTTGTTTCCTACCTGCTTGATGTGATACATGCTTAAGATTAATTCTTTCCTTTGGAACAGGAACACAACACTTGTTTGAACAAACTTTTTGTTTGTACATTCTAGAAAATGCCTAGTGAGTTTTCTTGACAGGTTTAGATGGCAGATAATTCCCTTCTGTTGGGGTGAATTTAGAAAAGACTGTTTCAACAGAAATGGTTTTAAATCTGGGTCTAAGTAGGGATATGGTGATATTGGCATCATCTCTTAGGGAGTAACTTTGTTGTCTGATTTGTAGTTTGAACCTCAGAGGTGGGCAATGTCCTTCACTGAGAATTTTAAAAACTAGACAGGAAGGGAGGTTGCTCTTTCCTTAACTGGTACCCATTTTCAGTTTTCCAACAGGTGACATTGGTGGGATCTTTGGTCATTGAAGGAATGACTCTGCATATTATGATCTAATGTCAGTAGGGCTTTCTTAGCAACTTTATCTAAAGTAAAAAGTGGGAGAATAGGCTACCAGTGTGTGGAGCTGACATGAGAGTGCTTCAGAGGCTTATGAGGAGCTGATGGAAATTGAGGGGAGATTGGAAGAGGAGAATTGTCTCGTTATTTCCTGTACTGCGCTTAGTAGGAAGTTTCCATACTTAAATACCAACAAAAAGTACTAAACAACTGCTGAGATACGTGTTATGGTGCAGTTTGTTGAAATCATGTAGCTTAATGATACCTTTAGCTCTTTATTAATTTGCTTGAATGTGCTTTTAAGGTAGGTAGAATGAGACATCTTATAACCTTTAAGTAATTTCTTTCTCTTGTAATACAATGTATTTACATGGCTATTCTGTAACAGGATTACATTTGGTGTAGATAGAGATGCTTTATCAATTTAAGTATTCAGTCAGAGATGTAGGCAGTTTTAGTAATGATATATGCTGAAGAAGGATTATATAATCTGTTGGCTTAAAAAAAGAGTTTAAACTGATTTTATTTCAAAGCAATTTAAGAATGGAGCAGTTATCACTTTGCAGCTAGGTTATTTAGTGAACCACAATTTACAGAGCTGCATTTCAACAAACAATTTTACTGCAGCTTCCTTTTAAAAAGAAGGAAAATGATCAGACATGCATCTTACAATTCACATTTTTAGAAACAGAATTTCATTTTGCAGGGATAATTTGCAGCGTAAACTGTTGGAAATGCATGCTAGTGTTCTGAGATTTCCCCACATGGGGGCACTCTGCTTCCTGAATACCCATTGCACATTTGCCAGCTATATTACCCAGTCAGTCAACTGCCATTGTACAATCCCCCATTCAACATGAATGGTATACAGAAAATCATGTCAGTTGAATTAGTCTGGCAAATTGCTATCTGATGAAATGGCCTGTGCGCATAATTTATTGTGAGACAAAAATTATTACTTTCTTTACAGAGTGAAAGGATATGTCACATTGATGGTATGAAATCCCAATCCCATTCTGAGGTGCCATCAAAAAGAGTATCTTGTAAAGTTGGTTTGGATATATACAAAACTCTAAAAATAGTAGATTGTCGTAAAATAAAACAGTTAAGCTTCATACTAATGGCAGTTTTCAGTGTTTTACTTTCATCGTGCCTCATGGGAAGGGTACATACCAGTAGAATGGCATTACATTTTACAGGCATTTTCCATTTGTTTTGCAAAATACTTTCCAAGGAGGATGTGAATATCTTTTAATACTTTTGGTATTTTTGTTCAGGAGTCTAGATTGTAACAAGTGATTGCTAAAATTTCATGGCAAAAAATAACACATTTTAGTAATGCTGGCAGAATGCAGTAAATGCATCTAATAAAAATCTCATCATTATGAATTTTCTAATTTTTTTCCCACAAATATACACTATGCAAATTCCCTCAGAGTATGTCATGAGTATGTAAACTACTGCATTACATTAATAATTCTAAATAACAGACAGCAAACGTGAGCTCAGTATTGACAAATACTTGCTGTTTAGCACATTTCTGTTCTGCATTGCTTTTATTGCAAATTATGAAAACCGGAATGAGAGATATATTTTCTGCCTTCAAGATGCTTATCATCTACTTTATTGCAATGTAGTCAAAGTAATTTACAGTGAGGGAAAGTAGATGGGGAAACTCAGATAATATGAATATGATTCAGTACACCTTGTAGGTCTGCACTAGAAAAGCAATTAACAGTTCATATTCAACACAGCTGGCTTTTTCTTGCTGTGACAAGACATGCAGCATTTGCATCATAAAAAATAAAACACAAACTAATTGGTAAATACAGCCATTGCCAGAGTCTCAATAACTCAACCAGTTCTCTTCACATTTAATTGGCTCAGCTTTAACACATACTGGACCGAGCTTCAAAGGCTGCTGCAGATTAAAGAGCTACGAGGCACTTGTGTTCCACTGTACTCACTCCAAGGAGTTTCAGGAAAAAATGTTTTAAATTGATACTGAATGCCAGTAAGCTCTCTTGTCCAGTCATCACCATGGAAACTACTTTGTCGGCTAGTCTGGTTGTTAAATATTGGTTTATGTTTGCTTTTGCAAGAGATTTGTGAGTGGTATGCATGTGTGTGTGTATGTGTGTGTGTGCGTGTGTGTGTGTGTGTGTGTGTGTGTGTGTGTGTGTGTGTGTGTGTGTGTGTGTGTGTGTGTGTATGCGAGAGAGAGAGAGAGACCTTGAGCTAGTCACTCAGCTGAACTGGTGAATCTTCTGTCATGGCTTTTATAGGCACTAAATGATTATGCCGTACAGTTTCCTGTTCAAGGTTGCACCAGACACCGTATCCCATTATCAACTAAAAAAAATTGGTGATCTGGTTTCACATAATTCCAAGGCAACAAAAAACAATGAAGACAAAAAACTTCAGTTTAGGACTTTAATGTGTGTCTTTCAGAAGTTAAAGGTTTTGCTACTTGTATTATAATGGTTTTATTTATAAAAAATGTATACAGGCTTGCTTGAGTAGACCTAAGAGGCCATTGGTTATTTAGTATCTACATCTTAAGTTTGCATCAGGTCTCAACATGGCCAGCATGGCTTACAGCATAAGTACAATTGCCCAATATGCACATAAGTCTGTATGTTTGGAATAAAATTCATATCTGCACATAAATGGATTTTATTACTGCTATAACACAGGGATTGGTCAGGTCAGAATTGATGTCATATTTTTTTGAGTCTGTGTAGTTTAGTATTTTATCACAATCAAATCGGTTAGAAAAATAACAGATGGAATGTTAAATATGCCAGGAATTTACCAAGTGATGTACACGCAGCTGCAAAGCTTGCTAGTTTTTAATAATGCTTAACTACCCTAAGTGGTATGTAGGAAATGATTATCTAAAAGAAGGGTATTATCTTTACATAGCTGGCTTTAAGAGAAGACTCCACATATTATTAATGTTATTATGGCTTGAAAAAGTAGGTGGAAACTGTAAAGGAGATGGGATCTTTTACACTAAATCTGCCTGCTGGCATCCTACAAGGCCACTGAAGCAAAATGACAGGTAAGATCCAGTCTGGAAGAATCAATTTATAACACAGTTTTCAAAAAAGACTCATGAAGCAGTCGACCGATGGTAGCATGCATAAACCATACATTATGTTGCAAGTGCACTATAAGCATTGTGACCAGGTCATGAGGTCAGCGAGGCTTTAGAGTGGTTCAGAAAAAGACAAAAATCTATATAAAGTGTAAGCATAAGCAGCAAAATTTCTGTCATGGGTGAGATCATTGACTGACAAATCACTAATACAAAATCGGTAACTCAAAATGTCAACATTGAGCACGCATGCTTCTATAACAGCAGGATAGCAGGGAAATGCAATATTCCCCTCACTGCTATAACATGCAATCATCTGTCAATATTTTGAGTGAGGTTTTTCTGTCATTGTATTTCAGCATTTGAACTAGTATGAGTTGAATCAATTTTATAAAATAAACCCACCTGCACACATATCTCTGCTATTAACTTCATATTTGCTGTTCTTTTAGTGAACCTCTTGTATAACCTTATAATGAATTTGGAGACTAGAATGCATAGACCAGTGATTAACTCCTGGTGCTAAAATGAGTGTAGCACTTTCAATTTTAAACTCTGGAGGGACCTTTTCAGTCATGTATTTAGTCTTCAGTTAATCAGGTTATTCTACTCAGCTCTGATTTTATGATAAAGTAGGCACAGATAATCAGATAATCAATGAGTGAATGAATCTCACAAATTAAGCCAGTACCCAGCTAGCCAGTCCATGCCCTGTTGCAATATGAGGTAATAAGTTCCATAGTTCCATTCATTTGATTTGATTTTATATTTTATGTTTATAATGACAGTGATTGAAATGGGTAGGTATGGCTCTGAATGATAACAGCACTGAGTTATACGTTCATATGCTCATAGGTTCTTAGCCGAGTACTAGGAAATCAGTCTGCACACCCGTACAAGCCTAGCTAATAAACTTTATTCAAAAGACTTCTCTAGCCTCAAGTAGGGTAAAACAAGATAGAAAGGAGATGAATTTGTGGCTGCCCATCCAATTGCTAAGAATTACTTTGATGTTACTTGAAAAAGGTGGAGAATACATTGAGATATGAATCTGTCATGTTACTATGTATTATTTATGTGTTAATGAAGGTTTAGTTCCTTTAACTGGGTATTTGGGGAAGCACTGGCACTGTGAAGGACAAGGAGGTCAAGGAGGGTCAGAAGGTTCATAGCCCTAAGGGCTTGGTGCAGATCTCCATGGAGGAACCTGCCATTGATGGAGTACAAAGAGAAGGGGTGTCAGCCAGTCTGGATCACTGGCCAGTGATCTTTTACATTAAAAATCTCTGTGGTCTGAAACAGTGAGTGATATTTTTAGACAAATACTTAGCAAACAGGGCATTATATTTAATAATGGCTCCAATGAGATATGAGTAAAAGGGGAATTAAGACTTATTTGGCTCTAAAGAAGATGGCTTTAAAAATTAGATGAGTCAGATACATGGCTTTCTGAACTTGCATGGAAACAGTCATCAAAAGATTAAGGAATTATCAGTTAGAGCGCCTTGATCCATTACAACAGTATCTGACTAGAGGGATACATCATGTATCTATATTCTTTCACATTTAATTTAAGAACACCAGTTGTTAACATAGCCTAACCCATGTTGAACAACTGTGAATAAGTAGCAGATCAAATAACCAGTTTACAGCCATATGCAAACATAGATAATCATAAGCAAGGAGTATTGACCTGAAGGTCTGAGAAGCAGTTGAAGGCACAGCAATGACCCTTGTGGTGCACCACTCATAACATGTTTACTTTCAGAAGTGCCACCTGTGACTGTGACCTCATGGAGTCTGTTATGTTGGGCATTGGATAACCTGTTACTTATCCAACACCCAACATAACAACTTATCAGAGCTATATCTAGATATTGTGATACCCTGTACATCACCCTGACCAGGCACTCCCATTCCTAAGTTACAAACCAAAAAAAAAAAAAAAAAGAGACCCACAAAAACAATTCTCCTTTACTTTGTAAACCATAGGGAACTACTTGTTATGGTATAACATGCACAGATGCTGAAGTATTTCAGCCCTGATGGCAAATGCAGTGTCAGCATTCATTTTTGTACTCCAGTACTGAACCCTATCTCTGCCACACATGGAGTACTGGCAATAAAAAAGAAGTTCTTATTTGTTTTGTAAACTATAGCAAACTGCTTGCTACCAATATAACAAGTAACTTACTACACTCAAACACATATAGGCACTGAAACACTTCAGCCCTGATGGCAAATACAGTATCGACATTCTATTCTGAATGCCAGTACTGCACTGGCATGCCAACTGGCATCTGACAATTGTGCCTCCTGCCTTCTTTCACTTGAGGTATTTGCCACCTTTGCCCTACCCTAGCTATGCCTCTGAGATATATTCAGATTTACAAGTCTGTCAATGCTGCATAGGGAATAGTATCAAAGGTCTTGGCCAGGTTCAAATAGTTTCTCTGTACTACATAATTACTATTTATTGTATCAGTGACTCTTTCAAGGAAAGTAAGGTTAAAGAGACAGAACTTGCCTTTGACAAAGCCAAACTGATAAGATTCAAGGGTTTACAGATTTTTCAAAGTCCATATTAATGAGGCCTGAGATAATAAATTCCACAGCTTTTCATATGAGGTTAGCAAAACTAATGGGTCTATAGCTACCATGGTATGTGATTAGGCTATCCTTGTGTAACTGCATAACACTGGCTGTTTTTCAAGTTTATAGAATGTTACCAGTGGAGGGGATTGGATTAAATTGATTCAACAGTTTAAGTAGAAACTCTGATAGATTGTATTTTGTCTTGGTAAATCAGGTAATGTAATATATTATCAAGGCCCAGTGATAAGTGAGGTTCTGTTTGGGTTGCATGGATGTGCTAACCGTGTTGTCAGGGCTGGTCATTTTTTTGTGAGAACAAAAATCTCATATGTACAATTTGCAACAGCTCCTGGAATCTTTCTGTCATCTATGATATTGTATATTAAACCATTTCAAGCCATATTTCTATGTTTTTAGTGTCTGCTGAATACTTAGGTATGTGCTTTTACCTCTTTAGAACCTGGGAATCATCTCCCAAGATCATTGTTTAATATTTCAGGTTATTTCCACACTTTCTTAGGTTCATTGGTTCTACCAAACACAAGCTAGAAAGCACCTACAACAAAATTAGCAAATTCATCTGTAGCTACCAAAACTGCTCACATCACTGCACTGAGCTCCCTACTCTCAACTGGTTTGAACTTCCTCAACACATCACCCTATCCCAGCTACTCACAGCACAGAAAATACTTCATCTTCCACTTAAAACATCCTCACTGTCAAATCTCAACCAATGGCATGTACCAAACAGAACTTTAAGATAATCAGAACTTAAATAAATTTTTGCTAATAGATGTAATAATAATTATGGTGACTCACAATTCTCTATCACCATCTCCAAGACTTGGAAAAAATTTCCAAACCTTATCATAGCTTTTAAATAACCTGCAACAATTTAAATTCACCCTAAAATATCACCTGGCAAGTAATGAACTATGCAGCTGTACCATACCTACAGTTTGAGGTATGCAATCCTAACTTCTGTCCACTCTGGGTGCAAACTAGGAGCCATAGTGAAGTCCCCAAATGATGTGGACATCCTACAGAAGGGCTTCACTGAGACAGATGTCTGGTGTCAAAGGCATGGCCTCAAGCTCAATGCCAAAAGGTGCATTGTCATCCCCTTTGGTAAAAACTCTGTACACATGAACTACCACATAAACAGCAGTCTACTTAACGCCAAATGTGTGAAAAGAGACCATGGGACACAGGTGGACAGTATTCTCTCCTTTGATAATCACATTGCCACAGTAGTCAGGAAATCCTTCTATGTGGCACACCTCATCACAAAAGGTACTCATCCAGGAAAAAAGAGGTCATTGTTCCCCTCTAATCGGCACTCATTAGACCCATTATAGAGTACAATGCCCCTTTTGGAATGTACCTCACAAGACATCTACAGCAGCTGGAAATTTCCAGAAGCACCTCACAAAGAGGATTACTGGCCTCAAACAGATGCCCTACACTGACTATCTCAAAAAACACCAGGTTTACTCTGTAGCATATCGCCTACTCCGAGGAGATCTCTGCCTAACATATAAAGCTATGTTAAACCCAGAGCTGTTGGACATGCTACACCTAAAGAAATCCCAATCCCTCCGAGCTACATGCTCTGAAAGATTCCTATCCCAGAGACTTCCCATACTCTGGAATAGGCTACCCATCTATGTCAAACAAAGTTCTTCATTAGCACTCTTCAAGAAAAATCTTGATGAGTGGATGGGAAATAGGAAATACACCCCGGGGATCACTTCTGTGGCTCTGCTCGTTAGAGGCACAGGAAATTAACTTTCTTGGGTGGCGTAAGCCAGGGAACCTTGTTGGCTAGGCTTACTTAGCCCTTGGGCCAATAACCTAGTACCTACCTATGAACATATGAACCTATAAGTGTATTAATATATTACTTTTGATTCATCTCACAGTATCTTGAAAATACATATTTCCCTAATCTGATATGCTTTGTACATAATGTTTGTTGACCCTTTTTAGTTTGAATTGTCAAAAATATACTTCTCTTCACATTTTGGAGCTTTTCTCTTTGGCCTCCACTGAAAATGGGCATTTCAGTTCCCAGACAGACATTCTAAGTAAACAAAATAAAATAAATATGTAAATGAATAGGTAAGTATTACACATTAGTCTACAGTCGTTAACAACTTAGCCAATAAATCATAATCAAAAGTACCCTCCAAGTTCAAGGAGGGCGTTGCAGGACAGACCATGGGAAAATCTGAAACTAGTTTTCCAATAATGTAGAATTACCTAGAAGGTAAACGGAGTAACACTCTTGCTAACGTATAATGGAAGCTTGTTTCAGAGGTATGAAATATGTTTGAATATGAAACAATCACACCATGTCTTATTTATATGTCAATACAAGTTTAATTCCTTTTACTGGGTAATTGAGGAATAATTTGTTCTGCGGTGAAGTAGGGGAGTCAAGAAATCTGATCTTTCATGAGTCAAAAGGGTAAGCATATATTCCTATGAGTTTATTTTTCTGGACTGGAGTCTTAGTATTTTGCAACCTGTTTGTCTCTTGTTCTATTAATAGTTAAAGTTTTCACATTAGTACTTGTATCACTCTTAACCTTAACCAATACTGTATGCAGTTTCATGTTTAATGAACTGTGCAATCTGCATTTTACTTGTTCCATTATTTCTCTGCTTTGTTTATTTGATTATTTACTCCACATTCCATAGACTGGTGTCCCATTTTTGCTGTAACCATTTGTATTTAAATTTTCACCGGTGCTTCGTTAGCAACAGTATGATGAGAATGTGTGAACAGTTTCTGTTACATTACCTTTTTATTACAAACTACTGTTTTACAGATTCTCTAATATATTTTTTTAATCTGGCATGTGTTTTTGCATATTTTCAAACAATTCATTCACTGCCTTTTGTACTTAATATTCTTGTATATTGATATGTTCCGGCATATTCTCAAACAAATTTTCATTATCAGTTTTTGTCTTCGTATAAGTGATTTATCAATTGTGCAAGCAGACTTCAAATGTATAAGTTTTTCTTTTAACTCCTGTAACTTTGACTTGCTAATGTTAACGTTTACAGATTTGCCAATCAGTTGTTTCCAGGTTTTTCATACTTTTTTAAAGTTCCATAATTATTGTATAGGTATCCATTTCTACATGTAAATTTCTAGTCTGTATCAGTATTAGTCTTATACAATTTATTTAGCTTTCTGTTGTTAGTAGCCTTATGTACTCATGCATACTGACACAGTCCATCTGGATGTTCAGTGTACATACTCTTCTCTAAAATCTAGAATATTCTTTGAAAAGTAATTTGTGCTTTTGAAGTAATATTTCCGGTTCTTCTTTAAGTTATAATAGGCAACATTGTCAAATTAAGTTCCATGTAAAGGATAAAAATGATACATTTAGTAACTTCTTAATTTTAAACAGGTACTTTCTCATAAAGTTGTTTGTATGTGAAGGTATGTTTTGCCATCATACAATTCTCTACTACTGCAACAAATTTCCAGCAATGTGGAAATTTAAGGGCTAAGAGCATTGGCTTTCCAATACACGTTTACTCATGGCAAGGGAGAAATTATTACTCAAAGGCAGCATCTTTCTGAAGTCAAATCTGTTTACTTTTGACTTAGAGTTGTGGCATTTCATCATCGTTGAGAGAATAATTTAACATTTTACTTTTAAAGAACAAAAAGTGTACAGGGAGAGGTCTGTGCCTGCATGAAAGAAAGGTTTACAATTGCATAATCAAGTGCCGCTGGCTTTTTTCCAAAGAGGCAGTATGAAAACCCCTTTTTTACCATGAATCTCCTTTCCACAAATAACTGGCAATTCCTCTCATTTCTTTTGATACATTTCCCAGTGGAATTCTCAGACTCCTTCTATTACAAAAATAAAATGCTTTCTTTTGTGTTCTTTTTACTGACTACCATTAATACCATCTGTCTGTTTTATGTTTGTGTGCCTTTTATGACAAGTAGCAAAGGTGCATTCTCAATACTTAAAACTTCTTTAAAGTTTACTGTTGCACTTTGCCACAATATTTTTTATACATATATATATATATATATATATATATATATATGTATATATATATATATATATATATATATATATATATATATATAATGAGAGAGAGAGATTTTTTTTCATTTCTATAAGTTTAGTTTTGTTTACTATGTTTTCTTTTTGGAGTCTGTATAGCTATGATACAGTTTCCACTCATGTTTCAAGACTTCCTGTAGTTGAAATGGTAGTCCTTTCAGATTGTCTATATGTGTGTGTACTGTTTGTGAATGAGTGGGTTTTTGCATGCTGATTTCAATATGGCAATCCTTTCAGATTGTCTATAGATGTGTGTACTGTTTGTGAATGAGTGGGTTTTTGCATGCTGATTTCAATATGGCAATCCTTTCAGATTGTCTATAGATGTGTGTACTGTTTGTGAATGAGTGGGTTTTTGCATGCTGATTTCAATATGGCAATCTTTTCAGATTGTCTATAGATGTGTGTACTGTTTATGAATGAGTGGGTTTTTGCATGCTGATTTCAATATGGCAATCCTTTCAGATTATCTATAGATGTGTGTAATGTTTGTGAATGAGTGGGTTTTTGCATACTGATTTCAATATGGCAATCCTTTCAGATTGTCTATCGATGTTTGTACTGTTTGTGAATGAGTGGGTCTGCATGCTGATTTCATTATGGTAATCCTATCAGATTGCCTATAGATGTGTGCACTGTTTGGGAATGAGTGGGTTTGCATGCTGATTTTATTATGGCAATCCTTTCAGACTGTCTATAGGTCTGTGTACTGTTTGTGAATTAGTGGGTCTGTGCTTGCAAGTTAGGCTTCAGGTCCTCCATTACCATTAATCAGATTAAAAAGATAACTGGAAAATGAATGAATGAATGAATGAATGAATGAATGAATGAATGAATGAATGAATTTATGGTTTCCCTTCAGCAGATTGAGGTCAATATTTTTTGCTTGAACTCTACTCCTTGATTGTTCATTCTCACATTCCAGATTAATCACTATTTATTGTAGCAATGTCTTTTTCTTCTGTATTGTGCTATGTTTAAGGTACTCCTATGTGGAAAAACAATGGGGTTCCTTTATTATTGCTGCATTTCTGCCCTTTTTCTAGGTCAAATTGATCGCAGAGTGAGAATACTGTTTTACCCATAATATGGAGGTAGAGGGGCTACCCCTCTGAAACATAATTGTTTTTCTGTATGGGTAGCTTGATTCATGCAATTCCCCAAAAGATTGTTTTTACCTGAGTATGTGCTTTTAGCTTTTATGTGCACCTACAATGGAAAAAAAAATAAGGAAGAAGTGCAGTTGTGCTTTAAGGAGTTGCCGTTCAAGCCATCATATAGGATTTTCTACTCACATATCAATACTAGATCCGTGGTTATTTCTGAGCAGTTGCTGTTCAAACTGTCACAATGAAATCTGTACAAGCATATAAATTATATAAAAATGATATGTTTCATATCTTTGCTTATATTTTTTACATTACTGTTGATATCTCTTTTACATCTGTGATTGTATTCACCAGGCTGTACATGCAAATGGTCACTTGTGATAAATGCATTACCCCGGTAAATAAATATAAATAAAATAAATAAAAATGTATGCAAATATTGAAAGCCAAAATTATAAACCATGATATAGCAAAATGAAAACATTGACTTGGCATTGAGTGAACACTAAATTTAAACGCATTGAAGTGATAAAAATCTTAGGAAAACAGCTATGCACTTGTAATTGATAAAAAAAATACATGTACTCAAAACAAAAACGGAAAGAATCACAAATGCAAGGAAAGCAATTCTGAACTGATAATTATACAAAATGTACATATACACTGACATACAAGCAGATGCAGAAAATTGAAAAAAAAAAGACTTTACCACAATACTCTGATAACATACCTGCAGTAACCCCTACTATGCCATTGTCTTATTAAATTCCATAGTGGTATATTAACATGTTCCAGACGAAAAAAAATCACCAATACAGTTTTGAGATATCAGCTGAAATCTCTTAACAGAAAGATTTAGAATTCTTGTCTTAATGTATCCCAAGTGGTACTCCTTCAACTAGACTAAACTTGAAAAATTAATACATTTTTCCGTAGCAGATATAATAATAACTGATAAATTAAAAAAAAAAGTTAATTTTGTTTCCATTCATGTCCATCTTACTACCAGATCAAATTTAGTTTGCCTAAAAAAGATCCATTGCATTGTTATGTCAAACTGAAACCACCATTCACACAGATGTACTGTCATTTCAGCAAGACAAAAAAAGAAGTTGTGCCTTACCATAACGTTCCATCTGTATTGTTGATCCTCGTTCAGTCATTACTCATTGGTATCGGTTCCGAGCTCTGAACCGAGCCGGCCATTTTCCAAGCTCGCATCAGCTGCAAACTCTCGAGCTAAACTCTTACCCATAATTCCCCTCTCCCTGTTACCTCAGATTGAGTTTGCAAGTTAAAGAAGGTAGATGCTACCTCTGGTCAAATAACCTAAGAGAACTAGATGGTGAGATCCACTGGAAACCACAGGAGGGGGAAGGAGGGAGGGTCGTAATGATTGAACGAGGATCAACAATACAGATGGAACATTATGGTAAGACATAACTTCTTTATCTGATATTGTTAATCCTCATTCATTCCTTACGTATGGGACAGAGTCCTCAGCTACTTGTATTCCTGGGAGGCTCTCATGGAAGGACATTCCTGAGCACCATAGAACCGAAAGATGCTCTTCCTCTGGTGGCCAAATCCAATTTGTAATGATTGATGAAGGTATGAGGTGTAGCCCAAGTTGCAGCTGCACAGATGTCATGTAAAGGAGCTCTGGCATGGAAGGCAGCAGAAGTTGCCACCGACCTTGTTGAATGAGCTTTCATGGTAGTAGGCATACGAGATATTACATTGTGTGTAAATAAAGGTCACGCAGTACTTCAACCATCTAGCTAATGTGACCTTAGCAACAGCCGATACTAATCTAGGTCCAGAAAAGGCCAAAAATAACTGGCCAGATTTACGAAAGGGTTTAGTCCTGTTTAGGTAAAAGCAGATTTACCTGTGTATATCAAGGGTATGTAGGCAATACTCTCCTCTGTTTGAATGGTTGGGAAAGAAAACTGGCAATTCAATGGCTTGATTAATGGACATTTCAGAGATCACTTTAGTCAGAAATGATGGATTAGTTCTCAGAGACACTCAATCTCTATGAAAAATCAAGTATGGACTCTTGATACAGAAAGCTTGAAGTTCAGAAATACGTCTGGCAAAAGTAATAGTGACCAAAAACAAGGTTTTCCATGACAAATACTTGAGGTCACAAGAATTGGCTGGTTCAAAAGGTGCCATTGTCAGAGCTTGTAGAACTAATGACAGATCCCATGGTTGAATAGGTTCTCTAAAAAGTAGCTTCAGATGATTCACACCTTTTATGAAGGTCTTGCACAATTTATGTGACATAAGAGAGGAGTCTTGGACACCCTCATGAAAATTAGAAATTGCAGCCAAATGAACTCTAATGGTAGAGGCTGATAGACCCGATTGAAACAGGTCAGCCAAATAGTCTAGTATTATTGACACTGGTGCTGGAAAGGGGTCTACTTGTTTATCTTTCAGCCAACAGGTAAATCTTTTAGACTTGCTCAGATAAGTAATTCTAGTGGAAGACTTATGAGGAGCAATGAGAATATCACGTACTGGTAAAGAAAGATCATTCTGCCTGGCAATCAAGGGAACTGGAGTAGCTAAGCCGTGAGCTTCAGGCTGTTCAGGTTGTGATGAATCAGGTTCTGTGGGTGAGATCTACTCCGGGATTGGATGGAGGATCCATGGTCGATCTAGTAGGTGAGGCCAAAGGAATGGGAACCAAATCTGTCATGGCCAATATAGTGCGATGAGGATTACCTTGCTCTTCAACTGCCGGGCTTTCTTCAGAAACTGGGGAATGAGAGGAAAGGGCGAAAATGCATAGAGAAGACACTAGGGCCAGTCATGGACTAGAGCGCCCCTGGGTGACTGTCCTGGAGGGGGAATCAGGGTGAAGTAGTTGCTGCATTTGTAGTTGGTCGGGGATGTAAAGAGGTTGCAGCAAGGATGGCCCCAGTGGTGGAAGATCTCCGCCGCAATCAAGGGATTCAGGGACCACTTGTGAGGTTGCAGAATGCACCTGCTGAGTCTGTCTGCTATCACATTGGAATGTGCATTGCTAGAAGAAAACGGTTAGTAGCCATCGCCCATTACCATATCCTCATGGCCTCTCGACAAAGGGGGTAAGATTTGGTTCCACCTTGCTTGTTGATGTACCAAACCACCGCTATGTTGTCTGATTGAATCGCAATTGTCCCAGACGGCAGCAGGGGATGGAATGCTTGCAACGCCAGAAGCACTGCCCTCAGCTCTAGAACATTTATATGCAGATGGGCCTCCAGTTGGGACCAAGTGCCTTGGACTGTCTGTCCCTGACATAGCCCCCCCCACCCCAACAGGGAGGCGTCCGTGGTCACTGTGGCCTTGGGTTGCTGGGGGGAAAAGGGGTGAGACCACTGAGAGAGATTGTGTGTCATCCACCAATTTAAATCCTGTTTGCACCTGTGGGTTACTCATATCATGGCTGAAAGAGGATGCTGAAAGGGATACCATTGGGTGAGCAGTAGCCATTGTAGAAGCCGCATGTAAAACTTGGCCAGGGGAACAATGGTGATGGAGGCTGCCATGGAACCCAACAGCTGTAGAACCAAGTGAGCCGTGGAGTTTTCCATTGAAAGTATTGGAATTAGTTGTTGCTTTATCCTTAAAATTCTGTGCTCTGGAATAGCAGCTCCTCTGCAGTTTTTTGTGTCCAAGATAACCCCTATGAATTCTGTCGACTGAGATGGGGTGAGATTAGATTTCTGCCAGTTTATCATTATGCCCAGCCTTTGAGCAGCGAGGAGGGAGTATGCCAGGGCTTTTTCCAGTAGATGTCTGGTGGGGGCAGAAATGAGCCAGTCATCTAGGTATGGAAACACCTGGAATCCTTGAAGTCGCAAGTGAGCTGTGGCAACTGCCATGCACTTTGTGAATACTCTGGGGGCTGTAGAGAGTTTGAAGGGCAGTACTCTGAACTGGTAGTGACTGGCTCCCGCACGGAAGTGCAAAAAGCTTCTTGATGGCCTGTCCACCTTTATGTTGTAGTACGCATCTTGAAGATCTATAGAGCACATCCAGTCATCTTTTTCAAAAAGCGGGAGGATAGACTGTATAGTGACCATCCAAAATGTTTGTACTCTCACAAACTTGTTCAATACACTGAGATCCAAAATTGGTCTCCAGTCCCTGGTTTTCTTTGGCACCAAAAATAGTCTTGAGTAGAATCCGGATCCTATCTGGTCTGGAGGGACTATTTGGATGACTCTTTTTCTTAGCAGCTTTTCTATCTCTAGTGCTGCTTCTTCTCTTTGACTGGGTGGAATGTCAGGAAGGTTTTTTGAAGGGTTGGGACAAAGATCGAAGGGGATGTGATAACCTCTGGTTATAATTCTTTGTATCCAAGAATCGGTGATGATGATTAGCCAGGCAGAAGGGTACAAGGAGAAACATCCCCCAACCATCTCCAGAGGAAAGGAGTTGGGCTGCTCTTCAGGAGCACTGGGAGGATTGAGCAGGGAAAGAATCCCTGGAACCCTGGTTACGCGGTCCCCCTCTGCTCCAAAAGGAGCATCTTCCCTGTGAATTTCCCCCTCTGCCAATGGGGGAGAACTTGGCCTGTGTGTCACGGAAAGGACCCTGAGATTTCTTGAACCATATCTTCCCACTCTTTTGGTTTTGGGAGAAAGCACGTTGAGGGGAAGAATAATGGACACCTATGGCAGAAAGGGTGTTACAGTCTAGTTAACATCTGGCCAGTGTGCTTTTAACTTTGGGCCCAAACAACGAGGAGGGCTCAATGGGGGCATTAAGAAAGGAAGACTTAAAAGGTTCCGCGAAGTTGCACAAGTGCATCCAGGCGCGTCGTCTCAAGACTGCAGACAAAACTGCCACTCTAGCTGCTCCTTCTGATGCGTGAGATATCCATCGCATAGAGGAGTTAGATATTGACTCAATGGTGGCCAGCTGAGAGGCCACTTTGTCACAGACCTCATCAGACACTGCACCAGCCAAAGTTTCAGAGAGCTCAGAAACCAGATCCCTTTGAGGCCTGGTAAAATGTGCCATATAATTCAGGCACCTGATAGCAAAGGTTGCTGAAGCAAAGGTGCACTTCCCTATTCTGTCCAGGGCCCGGGATTCTCTGTTAGGTGGATGGACAGTCTGGCTTTCTTATTCTGCCAGATCCTTTTTTGTTGCGGCTGTCACCACCAAAGCATCTACAGGAAGACCTTTGGACCAATGAGGATCTGAAGCAGGATAGGACAAGATCTTATTTGGCCTCCATGGAATAGCTTCAACAGTATCAGGGGCCTTCCAAGCATGCTGCACGATGAACTTGATAAGTTCATCGGCAGGTGGAGTAACCAAGGAGGTAGGGGGCCGGGCTTGAAAAGCCTGCAGGAACACAGATTCCTCAGGATTTGGATTAGAGGGCTGCCAGACACCTCTCTATTTCAGGATTTCAAAGATATCACTAAAGGATACCTCAGAGGGTGACCGAGGGAATTCTTCCCCCTCATCGAAATCTGTGTCTTCAGTGAGAGACTCCTCTGTGGAGTCCATGTGATTCCTCTTACACAAACTTTTCCGGTGGACCTCCTCAGTGGGAGAAGCTGGGGAAGACAATGGAAAAGGAGATTCCTAAGGGAATATGTCCTGAGGCCCTTGCACCTGGTGTCCGCTAGGTGCGACTTGTGAAACCAGTGTACCAGAGAAGGGTGACGGTATAGACAGTTCGGTATTGCCACCAGCAGTAAAGCCTTCTCCATCAATTGGAAGGCTGGTCCACCCGGAGAGGAGTATATGTCAAGGACAGGGGGGCACTCCTCCCCTAAGGAGAAACAGGCCTGTCCACAAAAGAGGCAGACTCAGTGTCCATCTCATCTGATCGCACCGAGGACAACGGTGCCGAGAAAGACTGAACTACTGTAGTCTTCACCAAGGAAGTCATCAGTGCCAATGTCATTGTCTGCACCGACACAGGGATCAGTGCCAAAGTGGTTGTTGGTGCTGAAACTGGAACCAACAAAACTGGAGTCAGTAATAAAGGCCTCGGTTCTGAGGAAGATTTCGGAGTCGACGAGGTCAAGGTCTGTGCCGACTGAACGGTTGGTGCCTATACAGTGGTAAAGGTCTGAACCAAGGAGCCCCTTGCTGCCGATATGTAGAAGGCTGCAGGAGAGGATGGAGCCAAAATCACTAATGGAGCCGAAGGCCTCGGTGCTAAAGTCTGAGCACCAAAAGTACTGGGGCTGACTGAGATAGCTCTGGAGCTGAAATTTTAGCCTTTTTAGATTTTGGTTGGTGAGAATCCCCAGCCGGGGATGAAGGCAAGGATTGGGAGACAAACACAAGGTGCAAGGTTTGAGTCTCGCAAGGGCAGTTAGCTTAGTACTAATCTATGAACCTATGAACCTATGATTTAGCCTTAGTAGAAACATCCATTTTCTTATGGGCTTTAGGAGCGGTTGAGACCTTTGACCCAGAAATAGCCCCCGAAAAGGGAGATTTTAGAAGTCCCTTCAGTATCAGCTTATTTTTCCTTTCTAACAAAGTTCTATTAGAAAAGTTTTCACATATAGTACAAGGTGGTTCAACAGATAAATGGGAAGCTCCCAAACAATAAACACATAAAGACTGTGCATCAAAAGTAGGCAGTGTGTTTCCACAATCAGAACACTGCTTAAACCCCAGACTACCCTTTTTGTCTGCCATATTAACAAATAGAAAAGTACCAACAATGGTACAAGAGAGTACCCGAAGGTATGAAAAAGAAAAGGAAAGGGATTACCAACGATGGTAAAAAGAAATTACCTCACGGTAAAAAGGGTAAGTAAAGGACAGAAAAAACCTGAGGAAATATGAACGCTAGATGTGATAGGGCAAGAGACAATAAAATATCAAATTTTCTGACAGAAAAGTAAATTGTAAAGCAATTAAACAACAATTGACTGTACTTAGCTCAAGAGAAGTAGCTTGACACAACCGGATGGCAATGCGGCAAATGAAATCTGGGGTAACAGGGAGAGGGGAATTGTGGGTAAGAGTTTAGCTCGAGAGTTTGAAGCTGATGTAAGCTTAGAAAATGGCCGGCTCGGTTCCGAGCTCAGAACTGATACCCATACGTAAGGAATGAACGAGGATTAACAATATCAGATTCACAGTCATGTGGGATGCAGTCAGTCCTTTACTTCAGTGACCCAGAGCAAGGTTTTCTACAAATATTCAAAAATGTTATGCTGTCTTAGATACATAAATATTCTCAGTCATCACATGAAGATACAGTGATGAAATGGAGGCCTGATTAATATTTAAAATAATTAATGGCACATCATGATACCATTTTGTCTACATAAGTATAATGAAATTTGCTTGTAGGCAGGGAACAATTTAATATTCTATAAACCTTATGTGAAACAAAGAACAAATGTTATAGATACAATGACTCAAGCTATCTCTTTACGGCCAACTATTGAAAAAGTACTGTACCACATGAAACTTCCTGGTCATTTGCTGAGGACACCAGTAATGTTTCTACAAGCTCCTAGATGAAGTACCTAGGCTGCAGTAAACTAAACACCTCAGATTTAGCAGCCCTATGTAATCTATGTTTCAGGATTTGTAAACATTGAACAACATCAAGCTCATATGATAGCAAATTGCCCTTCCAGAAAGAAAGTGTCTTTTAATATTCAGCTTCCAAATATTTTAAAGCAGCAGCATATTTCAAATTTAGCAACTGAAATTGCTTGTGAATTTCACCTGTCTGTTACATGCATATCTTTCCTAGTCCATAAAAGCAAACTATTATCATGTTTGTACATTCATTTTATGACTACCAGGATGCTGTGAGAATCATTTGCCCAATAAGTACAAAAAGCTTTCAGTATGAGTGGAAAAAAAGAGAATGCACTAAGTATTGGAAACTCTGAACTATATCCAAAATAAAGCCTGTTAAAAAACTTTTTTCAGGGGTGCAAGCCCCCTGCACCCTCTGAAGTGGGGGGCATGCTTTCCACACCTCTGAGCTTATATAAACCAACTCCATAGTGGATCTAACTTGAAGAAGGTAGAAATTCCCACAAAAAAGGGTATCACTGCAAGCACAACTTGTTGACAGTATTTCCTATGGAAGAACTCCATTTGTCAACAGGTTACAACTTGAGCAGTTGAAGCCTGAGTGTTCAGTGTTTGTCCACCAGAAGGGTCATCATTTTCTTTCAGCTGTTCCCGTTAGGGGTTGCCACAGCAGATCATCTGTTTCCATTCCTTCCTGTCTTCTGCTTCTTGCTCTGTCACACCAACTACCTGCATGTCCTCTCTCACCACATCCATAAATCTTATCTTAGGCCTTCTTCTTTTCCTGTTACCTGGTAGCTTCATCCTTAGCATTTTTTTCCCAATATACTCAGCATCCCTGCTCAGCACATGTCCAAACCAATGTAATCTTGCCTCTCTGGCTTTGACTCCAAACCTTCCAACCTGGACTGACCCTCTAACATACTTATTCCTAATCCTGTCCACCCTCGTCACACCCAGTGCAAATCTTAACATCTTTAACTCTGCCATGTCCAGCTCTAACTCCTGCCTTTTTGTCAGTGCCACTGTCTCCAACCCATATAACATAGCTGATCTCACTACCCTCTTGTAGACCTTCCCTTTCACTCTTACTGGTACTCGTCTGTCACAAATCACTCCTGACACTCTTCTCCACCCACTCCATCCTGCCTGTACTCTCTTCTTCACCTCTCTTCTACAATCACCATTACTCTGAACTATTGATCCCAAGTAAACTCATCCACCTTTGCCACCTCAACGCCTTGCATCCTCACCATTCCTTTATCCTCCCTCTCATTCACACACATATATTCTGTCTTAGTCCTGATGACCTTCATTCCTCTTCTCTCTAAAGCATATCTCCATCTCTTCAGGGTCTCCTCCACCTGTTCCCTACTCTCACTATAGATGATAATGTCATCTGCAAACATCGTAGTCCACGGGGACTCCTGTCTGATCTTATCTGTCAACCTGTCCATCACCATTGCAAATAAGAAAGGTCTCAGAGCTGATCCTTGATGTAATCCCACCTCCACCTTAAATGCATCCATCACACTACCCTCGTACATATCCTGTACCACTCTTACATACTTCTCTGACACTCCCAACTTCCTCATACAATACCGCAACTCTTCTCTAGGCGCCCTGTCATATGCTTTCTCTAAGTCTACAAAAACACAATGCAAGTCCTTCTGACATTCTGTGTACTTCTCCATCAACACTCTCAGAGCAAACATCGCATCTGTAGTGCTCTTTTCCCGGCATGAAACCATACTGCTGATCACTAATCATCACCTCCCTTCTTAACCTAGCTCCCACTACTCTTTCCCATAACTTCATGCTGTGACTAATCAATTTAATCCCTCTATAGTTACTACAGCTCTGCACATCACCCTTATTCTTAAAAATCGGTACCAAAACACTTTTTCTCCATTCCTCAGGCATCCTCTCACTTTCCAAAATTTCATTAAACAACCTGGTTAAAAACTCCACTGCCATTTCACCTGAACACCTCCATGCTTCCACAGGTATGTCATCTGGGCCAACAGCCTTTCCTTTCTTCATCCTCTTCATAGCTATCCTTACTTCATCCTTGCTAATCCATTGCACATCATGATTCACTATCCCCACATCATCCAACCTTCTCTCCCTCTCATTCTCTTCATTCATCAACCCCTCAAAGTACTCTTTCCATCTGCTCAACACACTTTCCTCGCTTGTAAGTATGTTTCCCTCATTATCCTTTATCACCTTTACCTGCTGCACAACTTTCCTAGCTCGGGCCCTCTATCTAGCTAATCGGTACACGTTCTTTTCTCCCTCTTTAGTGTCCAACCTTTCATACAACTCTTCATATGCCTTATTCTTTGCCTTCATCACCTCTCTCTTTGCCATGCACCTCATCTCCTTATACTCCTGTCTACTTCATCTCTCTGACAATCCCACTTCTTCTTTGCCAACCTCTTTCTCTGTATACTCTCCTGTACTTCCTCATTCCACCACCATGTCTCCTTGTCGTCCTTCCTCTGTCCAGATGTCATACCAAGCACCTTTCTAGCCATCTCCCTTACTAACTCTGCTGTTGTTACCCAGCTATTTGGTGACTCTTCACTGCCACTCAGTGCCTGTCTTAAGTCTTCTCTGAACTCCACCTCACAATTACCCTTTTTCAATTTCTACCATTTATTCCTTGGTGCTGCCCTCACACTCCTCCTCCTCTTCTTGATCATCAACGTCATCCTACAAACCACCATCCTATGCTGCCTAACTACACTTTCCCCAGTCACCACTTTACAGTCTCCATTCTCCTTCAAACTGGCCCGCCTACATAAGATATAATCCACCTGTGTGCATCTTCCTCCACTCTTGTATGTCACCCTATGCTCCTCCTTCTTCTTAAAATATGTATTCACCACAGCTATGGCCATCCTTTTCACAAAATCCACTACCATCTGACCTTCTGCATTCCTTTGTTTAACACCATACCTACCCATCACTTCCTCATCCCCTCTGTTCCCTTCACCAACATGACCATTGAAATCTGCTCCAATCACCACTCTCTCACCCTTGGGTACAGTCATCACCACTTCTTCCAACTCACTCCAAAATTTTCCTTTCTCGTCCATCGCACACCCAACGTGTGGAGCATATGGTCCACCAGTATGGTAATAATGGAAAATGGTAAGAGGACAATATGGCTTCAGAAGCACAAGGCGTACATCTGTAACTAAAGATAAATACTGTTTACATTACTGTGCATCAAAGGCTTTGGATTGGTGTTTTCCATGATGTGTTTAGATCCACTGATATATTTAACCACTGTACACATTTGAAAGCAGTATGCATACTTGACTTCTTATGCAGTTTATTAATATGGTTCTCAGACTACTTTAGCAACATGCTGTATCCATTAAAAGCTGACTAAACCTTTCATACACCCCCTGCAACATTAATCATGGATCTTACAGGGCTGTCTTCTAAGGACCCTGCTTTTCTTTCTTGTTACTGATGGACATAAAATTCCTAGCTGCCTTGTATTTGTTGTTTCAGACTGTCTAGCTCTCACCTGCCACCTTCCTGATGGACCTGAAGCAGCAGGACATGGAATGACAACCCTCACCAGCACTGGCTGCTCACTTGTGCCACTCCCCAGCTTATGCCACTATCCAGGAGCCTGCCATTGCAACTTGGCTCAGCTGTGTTGCAGTGACGAATTTAGTCATTTGTGCCTCATCACTTGCTAAACTTGAATATTGAAGGCGCTATGCAAGTAATGTAAATCTGTGTGTTGATCTATGCATTGTCCAACTGCTAACCTAGTCAAACATTAAATA
>NC_056729.1:65433226-65475726 GCF_019279795.1 Protopterus annectens | reverse complement strand
TCCACTGCTAGATGGTGTTGCATTGGACAACCCTGATATTGAGGGGGTAGGAGCCTGTGTTAATGAAGTGGTCAGCACTGAGAGCATGTCTTGCACACACTGAAGAGAAGCTTCAACTGGCTGAATTCTCCTGTACAGGACTACTGCCTCCACCCCAACCCTGTAAAAATGTCCCCAGATGGAGAGGGGTATCATTCCTTAGCCTGGGAAGGTACATGCCTGGCCAGCTGCTGAGGGATTTGAATGTGCAAAAAAGGAAAATAAATTGGAGAGAAACAAAGCAATAAAGGAGAAAGAAATGCATAATCAATATAAGAAAAACAGAGGAAAAAAAAAGAGAGGGGAGAGACGAAAGATAAAATGCACAATGAATCACATATCATGTTTATTTGCCATTTCATATATTATTTAAAAATATTACAGTAAAATATTTATTGAAGTAAAACTTGTTTACAGGTAGTGCTTATGCAAACAATGGGAATAGTTGTTTGGGAAGGATGATATATGCAGTACATATGCATACTTGAGATGAATTCAGATGACAAGTGATTGTGACTTCTTGTAGGAGTATACAATACATTCAATACAGTGCTACAATTACCTTTGTAATTATTACAAGTGATCCATTAAAACAAAGTAATGCCATTTATATTTTTGTATTTGTAATATTAGCTTGAACTGCAATGGTTTCAGTTGCATTTCTTTTATCTGCAAAGCTATAAAATATGTTCCTTATGACCAATACAGAAAACAGTTGTAAAAAGAGCTCAGCAGTTATAAATAGACATAGTTCTTTCTTTTTTTACAGCAATATAAGTATTTCAACTCCTCTCTCTCTCTCTCTATATATATATATATATATATATATATATATATATATATATATAGGGGGCGGCTGTGGTGGTGCAGTGGTTAGCTTAGTGGGCCAGATGTGGGAAACGTGCACTGCCAGGATACTGGGCAGAGACATTGGTGATGCAGCCAAGCATCACACACTACCTTGCAGTTGATGGAAAGGTAGCCCTTTCTATTGCAGTACCACTTCTCCTGTGGACAAGAAGGAGCCTTAATTACAAACACGGGTGCAAACTATCTCACTGAGTACCTCAGTGAAATGTGACAGGCCATAAAAAGCAGACATATTCCTGGCTTGGTTCAGAGGTGACACTGGAGAAATAGATATAGTGATCCATGTGTGCCAAACGTACATACAGTTATTACAGCAGTGTCCTTGAGACAGATGCCTGTGACATCTCCAACTTTTCCCCACTCTTTCTCTGGAAAGTCACCATAGCAAGTATAGTGAGGACTATACATAGGTTCATAGGTTCATAGGTTCATAGGTTCATACTAGGCTATCTGCCCTGGGGCAGTTATAAGCCTAGCCCGATTCTGTATGGCTTACGCCACCCCTTGATTTGAGTATACTGTGCCCTTTTTAAGGTTTAGTTTACTGTGCCTCTGTCTAATAGTGACACGGAGTAATCCCTGGGACAAACCTACGATCCCCCATCCACCTATCGAGATTCTTCTTGAAGAGATTCAGTGAGGTGCTCTGCCTCACATGAACTGGAATTCTATTCCAGAGCAAAGGGAGCCTCTGGGTTATGAACCTGTCCCTCCAGCAAGTTCTATTTATTTCTGTGCTGAGGTTCAAGTCCCTCGAGCGTGTGGCTCTAAGGGATTTAGATTTACTGAGGTGGAGCATGTCCATTAATTCTGGATTTGACATAGCTTTGTATGTCAGGCATAGATCGCATTGAAGTAGGCGATATGCAACTGAGTAGAGCTGGAGTTTTTTTAACCGAGCAGCATATGACATTTGTTTGAGACCCTTGATCCTCTTGGTGAGATACTTTTGGGGTCTTTCTAATTGCTGCAGGTGTTGGGTAAGGTACATCCCAAAAGGGGCATTGTATTCTATGATGGGCCTGATGAGAAATGAATAAAGGGGCACAATTACCTCTCTTGATCTAGATGTGAAACCCTTCGTGATGAGGTGGGCTATGTAGAAGGTCTTTCTAACCACTTTGGCAATGTGGTTTTCAAAGGAGAGATTGCTATCAACTTGGGTCCCCAGGTCCCTAATAACTTCCTCTGTACTTAATGGGTTTCTGCCTATGTGGTAATTTGTGGGCACATTGTTTTTGCCAAAGGGTATGACTATACATTTTTTGGCATTTAGCTTTAAACCATGGCACTGGCACCAGTTATCTGTCTCTGTGAGACCTTTTTGAAGGATGTTTGTGTCAGCTGGAGAGTTGATTATGGCGCCCAGTTTGCAGTCGTCTGCGAACTTGGTGAGCCATAGTCCTCCCACGTTTGCCTGTACCTCGGAAAAGTATATACCAAACAAGAGTGGTCCCAGGACAGAACCCTGTGGGATGCCACTTGTGACCGGTTTCGAGTCTGACATGGCTCCAGCAACTCTCACTCTGTGGGTTCTGTCTTTGAGCCAGTTTGCAACCCATCTTGTGACATAGGGGTTTATATTTAAGCTGGATAGCTTATCTATGATGCCCGAGTGGGGTATTGTGTCAAATGCCTTTGCAAGGTCCAGATAGGCTGTGTGGACTACCTTCCCTTCATCTATGGCTTTGGTGACTGTTTTGAAGAAGTCAACCAGGTTCAAAAGGCAGGATCTGCCCTTGACAAAGCCGAACTGGGTAGGATCTAGTGTCTGTAGGTCCCCAATGTCTTTGTTTATGAGCTCCATGATGATCCTCTCCATAGCCTTGCAGAGTAAACTAGTCAGGCTTATGGGGCGATAGTTTCCATGGTCCGTAGAGGCTCCACCTTTGTGGAGTGGGACCACTGTTGCTGTACGCCATTCTGTGGGCACATATCCTGTAATGAGGCTGAGATTGTATAGCTGTTTTATTTGAGGGATTAGTAACTCTTGGAGTTCATGTAGGATGCAACCTGGGACGCCATCTGGTCCCATGGAAGCAGTGTTTTTTGCTTTGGAGAGGGCAGCTTTCACTTGAGCATCTGAGATGTTTGGGAGGCAGCCCTCTGCCAGGATAGATACTTGCTCTTTTGGGGGGGAGGGGGTGGAGAAGTTTGCACTGAACCTGTCTGCCAGGATATTGGCGATGTCTGTGGGTGTATTTTTTGTCATTTAGAATCAACTCAGAACAAGTCTGGGAGTTGCATCCCAGGTTTCTAACATAACTGAAAAAAGCCTTATGATTGCCTTTGGTGTCCTGTGCAATTTTTCTCTCGAAGCTGGCCTTGGAGGATTTTATGAGGGATCGTAATTTTTTGCTAGTACTGATCAGAGATGCCTTCCCTATTAGGGATTTTGCTCTATCATGTAGTAGCTTCCTCCTTCTGTTGTACAGTTTATTTATGGCAGGGGTCCACCAGACTGGACGCCTGCCTTTGGATGATTGGGTCTTGGTTTTGTTTGGGATAGCATGATCCATGCATTCCTGGAGATGTCCGTAGAATGCGTTTATATAGGATTCTGCAGTTTGGGCCATAGTTTCCACTGGCCCTGGGGCCTTGAAGGATTCCACTTTGGTTTTGAGAAGTGAGAAGTTCACTTTGAGAAGTTTTTCACTGTGGTTTTCTGGGCTGGGGTGGGGTCGGGATGTGGACATCCAGTGAAATTAATTTATGGTCTGATCTTACCAATGAGGGATATACTTCTGGTGTGAAGCATAGAGTCCCCATGTTGGTAATGATCAGGTCTAGTATGTTGTCCCCTCTTGTGGGAGTGGTGACTAGTTGTTCCATAGCATTTGAGTTTATAATTTCCAGGAACCTTTGGGCTAAGGTGCTGGGGCTTGAGTAGTGCTCCCAGTCAATGTTTGGGTAGTTGAAGTCGCCCAATATAATGGTGTTCGGAGAGATCTTCATGTTCTCCAATGTTTTCAGGAAAGCCGAGTGGGATTCCTGACTTTGAGAGGGTGGTCTGTAGGATGCTATAAACTGAAAAGCAGTCTTGCCCACTGTTAGTTGCACATGGATGGTCTCCGATACTTTGTGCAATGCCACTAACCTGGAGGTGTGGATATCCTTGATAAATATGGAAACTCCCCCTCCTTTTGTGGTTCGGTCTGGGTTTTGGGGCCGAAAAGCATGATATGAGGTATAGCCTGGTAGTGCTGGGGTGCTCTCTGGAGCCTTGAACCAGGTTTCTGTCACTGCACAGATATCGATGTTCTCCATACTGAGGAGAGCTTCGAGTGTGTGCATCTTGAGGTTAAGACTTCTGGCATTTAGCAGCATTACCCTTACTTTCTTGTTCCTTGTGCTGTCTATGGGGGTGGGTTTGACTTTTGAGCCTTGCCTAAAAAAGGCACTATGGGGGTGGCAAGAGCCTTTGCCAATATCCGAAAGCCCAGTGGTGACATGTGCAAGCCGTTCCTAGTGAAGCAATGTGGCTTGTCGAGCATGTCATCCCAGGCTGACAGACACTGGATCCCCTTTGAATGACACCAAAATTTTAGCCAATTGTTAAAATCGATCATTTTGTCTTTGTACTGTGGCATCATTCTAGGTGAGGGTAAGATGCTGCTCAAGGTCAGGGTCATACCAGCCTGGGCTACATGATCAGAGAGCTCCTCTATATCTCTTTTCATGTAGTCCAGGGAGGTACGTCTCAGGTCATTCACACCAGCATGTACAATGACTGAGTCATATTTGTATTTGCTTTGGAGTGACCTGAGTGCATACGGTATGTGGTGATTCCTAGCACCCGACAGGCAGCTCACCATGACCTTCTCTTTGTTCAGGCAGGTGAGTGGGACGTCAGTGTGTCTGACAATAGAGTCACCTATTACAAGAGTATCAGGTGTGTTATTCAGCCTTAAGGGCTGTGGCTGCTTGGCACATTGACTTTGTGGGTTATGTGTTGTGTGTGTTTTGTTTTGAGGTAGCATTTGCTTGGATGTCTGCTTTGGAGATCTCTGTTGCTTAGGTAGATTTTTATTTAGAGCCTCCAAGTATGTTTTTGTGTATTTATGTGTTTGGTTCGCTGATGTGGTGGGACTATGTGATACTGGAATTGTGTTGTGTGAGGTTACCTTCTCCTCCTGACTGGTTACACCAGTTTTGAGATGAGATAGCTCAGCCTCCAGTTTGGCTAAATAGTTGCATCTCTCACATATATTTGAACCTGTTTGGAGGAGGAGAGGGTTGTCCGTGTACATGAGACAGTTGTAACATTGCCTCAAAATTCCCAGATTCACCAGCTGGACTGGAGAGGAAACCATTGACTGACCTTTGGACATGCTAGAGTAATATAGGGAAACTGAATTTAAGATGGACCAATAGAGGACAGGGTAATTGTAGAGAGTATAAGAGTAAGTAGTGCTTATGGTTTAATAGTGCTAACTTGTAGGATTATTTAATTGGACCAGTGAAGGGCCTTAGAATGAGAATATGGTGTTTAAATTGAGAGATAGAGCAATTCTAAGGGAAAAAGTGAAGAGCAGACTTTGTGGAGCCAGGAATTAAACCCAATTAGGCGGCGCTGCCCGCTGTTGCACTATGCACAAAAATGCGCAAAACCGTGCAAAAGAGGGTTTTAAGAGAGGAAGATGAAGGAGTTTTGGAATTGACCCAAAAGGGCCAATAAAACTACAGTTTCAAGTCAGTAACCACTCCCGCAGGGGCAGGCAGGCTGCTCAATGTTTTTCACTGCCACTGATCAACAGAGAGATTTCCCTTTAGCCCAAGCAAGATTTTTTTTGTTTTTTGGTGTCCACATGGATTGGAAGTCCATGCATTCCCCTAGTGCCCATATAAGGGTAAAACATGCCTACTAAGGCTCTTAGAATATCCCTGTTCACTTTGAACCGATCAAGGTTTTCTTAATTGTCAAAGTTAAAATGAGTTTTTCTTTGCTTGTATTTTAACCTTCTTGGCCAACAAGCACCACTGCACACAAAAGGTTTTTGCCCAGCCAAGATAAGCACCTCAGACGTGCCAATAGCAAGACAAGCAGCAAGTGTCAGCATTTTCACCAGCTGCATTTGAAATACATTTTGTGAAGCTTCTCTTTATATAGCACTTCTCTGACCAGCATTGAAAAGTGAGAACATTTGCTTGTGAATTGCAAATGATGCAAAACATACTGCATTAGCATGCAAAGATTTGCATCATGCCTCATTTCCATCTCATTATTTGCACAGTTACATTGACCAGTCGAGGTCACCTCACACTTGTGTAAATGGCCTCTGTGAATCACAGCTCACCTGTCCTCATCTGCAAACATCACAGATAGCCTAAGTGCTTTTGCATAACTGACTATGAATACTGGCCTAAAGGTATTATTATTATGTTTTATCATCTGAAATGTATATATATAAATCACTGTTGATAGATATATAGATATATACAAAGATATAGATATCACTATTTAGACAGATAGATATCTAAGTGTTTTATAACATCTGATGTATTATCCTAGAAAGAATTTGGTCTTTACCCTGAAATAATTGGTGTCTTACATTAAAAAATTGTTTCAAAATTTACATTCTGTGGTAAACATTACAGAAGGTATTAACAAATATATTAGCAGATAGATTACTATACATAACATAAACAAACATGAATTATTATAAAATATGAGGCCTAGTTAGATGAAAATATATTTCTGATAAGTGATAATTATACATTTTAGTTTATTACCAACTTCGTATTGTTTGAGACGTATGTATTACAAATACTGAATTTATTTTTACAGGTTTAGCAAACTTCCTGAATACTCTTAAAGCTTTCATCGCCAGGGAGATATAAGGCATCTCTACGACTCCTTGCTCAATGTGAGGGGTTGTTTGGTAACATATGATTTATCATTTTAAAATAAGCTGGTATTTTGCAGTTTGCAGTAGTCAATTAATATTAGTTATGTGCAAATGTAAAGAAACTATATTCATGTTTCTCAGTTATTTTTAACCTTATATTGGTAATACCACAGTGCCATTTCTATGATATCTTTGTTTATATTCCTTTTATTAGATGCCCATTTTTCTGATATATAGTTAACAATGATAAAACAGTAACTAAAGCCTTCTATGTATAAAATGGCAGACAACAAAGTAAGCCATAAAGTGCAGAGTAACCATGCATCACAGCTGTGAAGTTTAATACCTATGTACACTGATTATGGATTAAATTCCCCGGCAGACTCATAATGTGTGCCAGTTGAGAAAGGAGTTATGAGCTTCCTTCTATCAACTACTGCTATTGCCCTGCAAATTTCACATATATTAAAATTAATATACAGTGGACTCTCTGTATGCATTATTTGCAAATACATGTAGTGGTAGCTTGTCTGAAAATAAGTTAAAAACATCTTTTATTGTACTTATTTCTTGCTTTTTACAGGAAAAACTATTACAAATTGAATGAAAGCATTGGCATTGTTATATTTTATCTCCCACATTTTATTTTACATATAAAACTCAGCACTTTCTTTTCTTTTGCAGGTTACATAACTCTGAGTTTACAGTGTGCAGAGGCTTTCTATATTGATTTGAATGGGAACACAGATAAATCAGTCATCATCTGCTGTTCCTGTCTTGCAACAAGTAATAGAAGTAGGAATGTTTTATTTAACCACTTCCAGTTTATTAAATTAGAGTAGTAGAAAACAAGCCAAGCTCGTATACTGATCAAAAAACATTTTTCTTCAGCATATATTTTCAAAATGATTTTCATTTTAGTAGTCAGTAGTCATCATCCCCAGAAGGATACAGAATATGATAAACAAACCAGTTTAGCCTCTGGCAAAACACTAATCCACTCAGTTTATATTTATTCTGTCTTTTATCCAGGTTTTAGATTCTTTACTCACCTTATATTCTTTGTGATTTATTTTGTACACACTTGTAAGGATCTCTTGTGAACACACATGTAAGGATCTCTTGTGAACACACACGTAAGGATCTCTTGTGAACACACTTGTAAGGATCTCTTGTGAACACACATGTAAGGATCTCTTGTGAACACACACGTAAGGATCTCTTGTGAACACACTTGTAAGGATCTCTTGTGAACACACATGTAAGGATCTCTTGTGAACACACATGTAAGGATCTCTTGTGAAGTTGCTGCTCTTCAGAACATATCATGAATTATATACACCCCTAACCGTTGCAGAAAGGGTATTCACCTTATATACCACAGTGAAGTTTCATGCAATATTTTATTCTGTTTTTGTCATCCTTTGTATGATTTCCAAGGTAATAAAGAAGAGAATGAGTATTTGTTAAGTGTACAAATCCACTGTCAAAATGGTCATCTGTTCAAACATTATTTCTTTTCTTTTGTCATGTTGTAATTTCTGTAGATTTATTCTACATGTCCACTTGCTAGCTGGCTGTACTACAGTCTGTAAAGAAAAGTTCACCTTTCCAAAATGTTCTATCTAGTTAAAAAGAAATGTAGCTTGGCACCAATTGTATATTTATATGCATACCTCTCATCCTGGTAGCACAAGAAATCTGGACAAAGGCAAAAATGATGGGGGGGACAAAGACCCCAAAATAGGGATACATTTTAAATATTGCTCTTATAAACTTTCTGGAATAAAAGGGTTTGTGTTATCTTGCATTTTGTGAAGAATACAATTCTAAAACACAAATGTCTACAATTATTTAGTGACTTCAGTCTTTAATCATTTGCTAGAATGCCTCAAATATTATGAGAAATAGACCAAAAATATGCAGCAAAAATCAGGACATTCTGCAAAAATCTGTATAGCTGAGAGGTATGTTTATATGTCTGTTAATCAAGGTGGATGCTATAATTCAAAGACCTTTTAGTGGCCCAACCCAGACCAGTCAAAAATAATGCAAAGGAAAATCACAGTATAAGCGTTAGGTTGAAATACAAAGAATTAGTACATAGTGATGATGACAATAACTCAATTTACAGCATTTACAATTATTGAAAGACCAAAATATATCCAACATATTTGTGTTACAGTAATCTAAGTCCTGTGTTTTGCAATGGCAATCATAAGTCTGTATAGAGGTAGTTTTAGGTCAGTAGTAGAAATGGGGTGAAGTAAACCTTAATGCTTTAGTACCGTAATTTATCTAACACAGTAGCGGGTAAAATGGCTCCCATTTGAAATGTCAGCCCTCAAAATGCTAAGTGCCAACAAACCAGAAAAAAAAAAAAGACCAAAAACACAGGAGAAGAATGAATCTTGAAAAACACTCTTCTCCTTAAAACTTCTTTTTGCAGGGGGGAAGCCCCATCAACCCCCAGACTTATACATACCAGCTCCAAGATCACCATACCTCAGAGAAAAAAGAATGTCTGAGAAATGTCATCTCGGACTCAGTGCATGTAAGTCTGATCTTTCAGCCATTCAGTTTCCATGTTTCAGGACTTGTACTAGTGGGCCCGGTCTTTTGGAATCAGTGATCCACCCCAGTTAAATTTAAATAAACTACAAACACAGGAATGTATGGACAATACCATGCAAGTGATCACAAGAACCATAAGATGATTGACCATATATACCTTTAAGTAGACACACTTTAAAATTCTTTTTGGGGTGTGATTGCCAGATACTATTTCTCGGTCATGAATGGCATTCAGAACTTGAATGCCAGTGCTGCACATATGGTCAGGACAGAAGTATTTATTGTTCCATGCGTGTTGAAAATGATAGGAAGCTGAATGCTGCAAATCCAACAAGTAGTTTCCAGTTTAAAAAGAAAAGAAGAACTTTTTTGGTTCTCAAATTAAAGAGGACACCTGGAGGGGGGACTAGATCAGGTACTGGAATAGGAATGGCTGTATCTCTAGTCACCAACACTAGCCTTAAAGATAGCCAAACCAGTACTTTGATTGACCTGTTGTGTTAATTTATTCCATAGGTTAAGAACACATTGAGTTATGAACCCATTCTTCCAGTGAATCTTGTTTACTTATTGTGTAGATTTAGGTCCCTTGTATGAGTATTTTTAGAGACACTGGTTTTGTGAAGAAATAGGTGGTCAAATAGGACTGGGTTCTTTGTGGTCACTTCAGAGCAGCTGGTACTCTACAGAGTATAAGGACAGTTGTGCTAATCTAATGGGGTAGCTGTAGAATTTAAGGCCTTTAATTTTCTTAGTTAAACATTGCTGAGGCCATTCAGGTTAAGTAATGTTTGCATTCATACAAACTGAAGGGGGGTTGTATTTGATAGATTTGGGGTCTCTTGAAGATATTCCTATGGAAATATGGATTTCTTAACTATTATGACCATCTCTGTCTAAAAAGGAGTACCACTTACAATATATGAGCTGACAGCAGGGCCACTTTGCTTCACTTTTTATAAATTTAGCTTGCAGTAGGTTTCCATTCACCAGATACGTGTGCATTCCAGCCTTTTTTGAATGGTTTAATATTCAGCAAACAGTCATCCATGTGGTTGGTGCTGAAATTAATTGAATGGAAATTTTTGGGATTCAGTTGATGTTTTTATAATAATTGTTACATCTGTTAAAGTGGGGGTGCAGTATAAAACAGGACAACATTCTGTTTAGAATAAAGGGTTCCTGCTGAAATTACTGAAAGCCAAGAATTTGTAATACAAAAGCATTAAAAGTGTTCTCACAAGCACAAGTGTTAGTAACAGAATGTTATGATTCAGTAAAAGAATGACAATGTTTAAGAGCAAGTCAGTAGATTTGGCAACAGTGCTGAAGAATAAAAAATCTCCTCCCTCTAGCCCTTCAAAACATTCCTAAAGACTTCATAGCCAAAAGATGTCACTGTTTTTGTCCAGTCCCATGATAAACTATATCACTAAATGTTGACAAGTACCTATTCACACCTTATACCTCGTTTCTTGATCATCTTCACTCACTTCCTAACTTCATTCAGTTTCTCCTCCACGACTGTCTATCTAAATATACTATAACCTGTTGTTTTCTCTCATTTCATATTGCAATTCCTATTTGAGTTATAATAACTTAACTTAGATTTTTCTAATCTAACTAAAATTTCTCTAAATATTAAGTCATTTGTCATATAAATTGCATATATTTTAGCAATGTTGTGACATTATGTCTAATGTATTATAATTATTTAAACTGCAGATATTTTTGTACTATTTTTGAAGATTGTAAAATTATTTTTCTTAAAAATGTTTTTGTAATACTTTGGAGCTTTTCTCCTCATACTTTCACTAATAATGGACACCTACACAGTTGGACATTCCCGGGAATCAGATGCCAATAATTAATTAATTAATTAAAACATACAGGGAAAATAAATATGAAGGGAATATCAATGTAAGATATGCACTGTTTGAAGGAGAAGGGGAGAAGGTCAGTGAAACTGGTAATGTTGAATGGTGAAGACAGATATTTTTTACAGTGAAAAGGCAGTGGACAAGTTAAAATATTTAAAGGTAGGAACTGTGGAAGTTGTTCCTTTACAGGACAGTGGTGTGGAAGGGGTCAAGGCCTAAGTTGCTTTTGTAGTCTAGGGCATGAGCAATGTTGGGTGACTAGTGAGTTTATAAGGGTATAACATTATTACTATGGAGAAATATGCTACTGACATTTGGTAAACTGAGAGCAGAAGGTTCACAGTGCCTCTTATGTAAGAATATACATATGTCACAACTAATGCTTGGAGTGCCCCTGGTTATTGGTCTGTTGCAGAGTAGACAGAACATTATTGCATCAGTGGACATTGTGAGTAGTGGCCATTCTATGTTGCACTTGTAAACTATAGGAAGTGAAATGTTTAAGGGGCAGTACAAAATATGATGATAATCGGTATATCAGTATCTAGTTGTAAAATGACACACTAGTGGGACAGCATAGGGATGGCATTTATTGATGTATGAGGTGTGGTTGAAATTTTTTTTATAAATTATTTAAAGGTTGAATACAAATTTTAAGTAAAAAGTGTCTAGATCACATTTTTCATTCATTCCCATGTAAAAATAAATGGGGGTTGCGGACTGCATCAATTTAAACAGTATTCATTTTTGCCCCCAGAAATACCATAGCACAGCAAAAATCAACTCTTAAATCCAAACCTTAGCTGTATTTAAATGATAAATGAATGAAAAATTCCCTTCCACACTGACCATATTTTCTGTTTACTACAATGTAAAAAATATTACACTTTGCATTCACAAAATTCACTTGCGAAACACCTCAGGATTGACTTTTCCCACCTTAATAAGCTCTGCATAAATGAAATACATTCGACTGGGATGATAAAAAATGCAAAGCAGAAGAATGAAACGCTAAATAGTAAGTCCGACTAGATAATCAGAGAGCTGACATTATGAGCAAAAGTGACCCAATTATTATAAATTAACCAAACATAAACTTCTACTTTAAAAATAATGAAACTAAAAAATAAATCATAAGATTTATTACAATAAGCTGCTAAAAATATTAACATTTACCCCAGAGCATGCAGCAAAAAATCAGTTGCAAAACTGCCCACTCATCTACACACACTACCTAAAACCCTAGACCATTAAGCAATTAAGATAACTAAACACTAAAGTTAATTTCTAACAGAAGTAGAAAACAAACAAAGCAAGGATAAATGGATCATACAAGCATAATAGTTAGGAATAGATTATAAGAAGCTAATTGCTACAAATGCAATAAATAGTTTTCAGTTTAAATAGAAAAAAAGAGCCTTTTCTGGTTCTCTAGTACAAGAGGACACCTGGAGATTTTGGTTTGTGTGATACCTGAAATATCTTACATTGTGGAATGTAAAGCATTTCAAGGAGCACATATTAGCCACCCCCTACACACATTCCATATTTATTTTATCATTTCTACTGGTTAATGGGCTGATCTAGGGTCCCTTTTCTGCTTCATTTAATTTTGTAGCGCTTGATTCTTTCCCAAAAAAGTGTAGCGAGATGTTTTGGTGTACTCAGGTGAGTACATTGTTCTTCTAAGCAACTTTTATTAACTCTGTTATTTGCACACGTTAAAATATATTTATCACAGTCTAAGCCAGTTCCTGCAATATAAATTGCATATAATTGCCTTTGAAGGCTTATTCATTTTTATGAATTTTATGGTTGTACATGTAATTTATACTGCGGTGGTGGTGCTGCGGTAGCGTTGTCGCCTCACAGTAAGATGTTGTCCTGTTTAATTCTCAGCTAGAGCGTCTTCTGTATGGAGACATATGTGAATGGGCGTACCTTCGCTGAAGGTTGTGCATCAGAGCTGGCAACTCGGCACGTAAAAATCTACTGCCAATCATTAGTGGACCGGAGTTCTGCTGTGGCGACCCCTAACCGGGAAAAACCGAAAGACACAATAACATGGTTGTACATGTAATTTATCACATGTATAGGGGCAATGCTTAGAAAACTGTGCACATTTTTTTAATATGATGTTGGTATGGGAACACCACAGACACTCGAGTCCTAAGTGCTCAAAAGCCACTGTCTTGAAGGTAGGGACTTGAGCCCCTTGTAGTTCATGGGGGCTGATGCTCACACTTGATCTCAGAAATGAGTCTGAGCAAGCAGCCATGGTGAGAGAGAGGGGGATGGATTTGGGAGATAGGGAAGGGGTAGTGAGATTTAGATTTCAGGAGTGGGAAAGGAGTTTTAAGTTCAGGAGCAAAAGGTGAGTTTTAGGATTAGGGACCAATCAGGGAGTTTGGGTTTAGGTTTAGGGAAGACTTTATGGTCAGGGGAGTGTAGGTTTTGGGTAATGGAGCATGGGCTTGGGTTGGGAGCTGGGTGGGAGTTTTTACGTTAGAGTTTATGCTTTCATTGGGCTGCATAGTTTTTTTAAGGTGGAATGTTGGGAAGGCTATGTAGAAAAAGGAGATCAGACTAGTGGGAGTTTGAGCACTTGTTTCTTTTAAGCAAGTGGCAGTCAATACATTTGCTGTGAGCACCTGTAGTTTACAGTGTTGATATAGGGCAAGAATTTAAGACAAGGAGTACAAAATGGTAGTTTCTGGTTGGTCCACACAACTTAAAACTACTGACTAATGAAGTCTTTTTCATTAAGTGTTTATTTTGCTTTCTGAATTTAAATAACTTATTTATTTACTGAATTTCTTCTTATATAATTTTACCTAACACATTAGAGTTTTATTATAAATTTGATTTGACAATAGCATATCTTGTTTGAGTTTTCAAAGTATTTATGGTCTGAGCAGCTAAATAAACTTGTCTTGACTATTTGCCTATACAGACATAGATCCTGGGAGCTGATAAGGGTCACTAGGATCACTGTGGCTGCCCACTTTCATACCTACAGGACAAAGCCGCACATTTTAATTAACCAACTGCTTCTTTTCTTGCCCTTGACCATAAGAAGTGCCTTATATCTGATTCATGCTTGTTTACATTTTAGCTCCGGTTTTGACTGTACAGTCACTTTGGAAAAGTGCTTTCAATTCTCCCTCACTCGTTATGTGAAGAAATAATTGGCTGTATCCCCACTAAGCTGCTTTCCTTGCATCTTGCAATACTGATACCACTCTTTTCTGAAGTGCAGTGCCCTTCTGTCAATTCCACTTGGGTACTTAAATATTCCTGTCATACTCCAGCTTGCTTCCTAGCTCTGCACATATCAAATGCGTGCATGTATTCTAAAGAAGTTGCAGTGAACATTGAGCACCTTTTTGTTGCCTTATTGTGAATTACTTTTTTGTGTCTATAGCTTGTGAAGTTAGGAACTCCAGGGCAGTACAAACTGCTCTATATATGGTCCTGCCAAATGACTAAAATAAAAACAACAACAACTTATTTTCTTCTGGTGATCTCTTCCTTTGCTTTGTATTATCTCACTGTCCTTTTTTACTGCTACGTGGTTTTTTTTTTGTATTCTAATTTCATTTGATATGACTGCATTGGGCCCAGTTACACTTTCATTGCTGTTATCCCCGCATATTGTGTAGTTTCTGCATTGCGTTGCTTTGCACTCTTACACAAACATTTGAGTTCCCATGCTTTAAAACATTTGTTTAATCACAGGGTTTTTGAATGTTATTGTGGATGTGGGCATGTGTGTCCTTAACAGGCACATACACACACATACACAAATATATATATATTTATGGGTCTATTGAAAGTTAGCGAATGTTGCTTTCTTTGGCCTACATCATATCTTGAAAATCCCATTAATAGCACATGCATGGTGAATGTACACTACTGTAGTCCCAGACTAACTGATACAATACTTCAAAGTATTCATAGTTCTATAGATGTTTTAATTCAACATTCTGATTCTCCATAAGGAGGCTTCACAGCCTACACCTTCCAACATGAGGGGGAACTTTGCCTTAACACAATCCTCAATAATATATATTAACTCCATAACTGCATTAATACTGAAAAAAAGTCTACGAGCCCACAGACAGTGAACCACTGCAGGCACTCTATCACACAAGATATTAGCAGTGATTACAAGCAGATATGCCATAAATAGAGCAACAACAGCAAAAAAAAAAAAAAAAAAAAAAAACAAAAGGCCATAATATGTACCTTAAGTACTGGTATGCTATGATAGCATGCACTGACAGAGAATCAACCAGAAATACTGCTGTATTAACACATTTCTCTGCACTCATATCCTGTTGCTGACAAAGAGATGCTATGTAATAACATATGGTAATAGATGAACACCCAGTAAAATAACACACTATCAAAACTACATGGGAAAGGAATAGCTATAGATATATCTGTGCTTATTTAAATTTATCTACATTATATATGAATGAATATAGGCATTGAAACAGTTAGAAATACAATAAACTCTTAGTTAATCAGTACCCATAGGGATTGGTAGATGCTGGATAACTGTAGTTTCTGGTTGCTTGAGAGTTACTATTAAACATAGGCCTGACAAATACTGTACCCTATATTCTTTGTTTGGTTTGACTTATTCTTGGGTTGGAGAGAGAGGCAATTTATTCCTATATTCCTTTTACAACTCTAAAACTCTAAAAACGTAAGGTGTGTTTCTGCGGGTGGGGGGAGCCAGAAAGTGCAACACATGAAAATTGTACTGTATTTCTCAATTTTTTTTTTTCTGGTTGCTTGAGTTCCAAGAGTTCTGAGAGTTTACTGTAATGTACAAACAAGTGAATAACGAAAAATAAACTTGTAAAACAAAACAGGTAGCAGCAAAGCCAACGCTCACCAATAAACAGAATGAAAATTTAATAAAATAAAGTGCTTTTCATTTGCTACTATTAGCAAACTTCTTCAGACAATATTACCATGTTACATTCAGGTTATATATACCTCCCCCTATTACTTAATTAGTTAGTTAATCAAATTAAATTAAATTAACTTCAAAAAGGAATTAACTTCAAAATGAAATACTTCTCTACATTACTTGATATGTACTAAATACATCCACTTACTTGAATACAATAATATTATTACAAAATACTTTAATAAAAACTTGTAAAGTTGAAAAACGAAAAAATAGTATTTATAATTAGTATTTTTTAAAATACTTTAAAAACTTTAAAACCATATTATGTTAGTTTAAATTACCATGTGGGTCCTTAGAATTCTTATGGACACTTTAAAACATATTAATGTGAATTTTAAAACGTAAAAATATTAATGTAAACCACCAATAATTACAAATTCATAACAAATGTAATCATTCATTTTCCTATATTATTAAATTTTCTAAAATCATCTCTTCAAGCTTTTAAGCTTTAACACACTACTCAAACTACAATTTTCATTTATGCCTGGTAAATTGTATGCATTAAGCTTGATCTGCCAAAATAACTCAAGTTCTTCTAATTTCAATGGTATAGGGCCACCTCTTACATCTGAATTTGGTTGGTCAATCACTAAGAATTTAAAGCTATGCCCAGGGTAACATGCTATGTGCTTTGCCAGGGCATTATCTTGTTTATTCTTACTAATGGCATAAGAATGCTCATATATACGATCCCGGAGTCTTCTCTCCGTCTTACCCACATAAAATGCTTGGCATCCCTGACATTGGGCCAAGTATACCACCATTCTAGTATTACAATTAGCCCTACACTTCAACTTATACTGAACATTATGTACAGAAAATCTATTAGATTCCATTACTAGTTTACAAAAATTACAATTTTCGCATTTATACATTCCAGTAATTTTTGGCTGTTTTTTCTTTTGTTGTTCATATAGTCCCTTCAAATTCATCCCTTTCCTAAAAGTAGTCCCAGGGTATTCTCCCACTTTGGTTGATATATTAGGGTTACTTGTAAAAATAAACCAATTTTTTCGTAATATGCCTATACAATGGTAACTAAATATGTTATAAGTTGTAATAAACTTTGTTTCAAGTACATCAGGTGTAGCAGGGGTTCTCAAGTTTGTTACAGAGGGGTTCCCAGTGTTGTTTAATATAACTTCTTGTGTGTTGATGACACTTTTATCTATAGACAAAATAGGCTTGTACGTTCCCTTTGTGCGTTTGTCACTAACTTCCAAAATCAATCCTAAGTTTAATTCCGAAGGGTAACCTCTCTGTGTGAACATCCTCTCCAAGAGTAGACATTCCTCTTGGAAATCTTGCTCTGTGGAAGTTATACGAGCTACCCGCACTAGTTGACCTTTAACAACAGAGCGTTTTTGATAAAATGGGTGGCAACTAGTAAAATGTAAGAATGTATTCGAATATGTTTCCTTCCTATATCTTTTAGCCTCATAACATTCCTGATTTACATTTTTGTTAAATAGATATCTAAGTAGGCTATCCTGTGAGTGTCAAAAGTGGAGGTAAACCGAAAAAAATCAGTTGAGTTGTTAAAGGTGTTTAATATTACTTCACCCACTTTTTTGTCACCATCAAACAGGATAAAAATGTCATCCAAAAATCGTGTATAAAAAACTAATTTTGTTTTAATATTTTCATTTTTAAACACATATTCAGACTCCCAGTGGGCCATCACTAAATTCGCTATACTAGCTCCACATGGAGAGCCCATAGCCACACCTGTTTTCTGAAGAAAAAAGTTGTCACCAAACATAAAAAAAATTGTTATATAAAACCATTCCCAACAGTTCTTTCACAAGTGAGATTTCCTCTATTGTAGCCCTATTCTTAACCATAACTCGGGTTACCCATTCTATTCCAGTATCTTGTGGTATACTGGTATAGAGATCCTTAACGTCCACTGTAAGGAAGTTGTGGTTAGGGTTAAATTCCAACTCATTCAACTTCTCTAAAAATGACCAGGAATCTTTACAGATTTGTGCCTCTAATTTTACAAATTTTTGTAAAATAGAATCTATCACCTTTGCACAGGGGTAAGTAGGAGACCCACGTCCATCTACAAGAGGTCTCATGGGTGGATTTCTTAAATCTTTATGTATTTTTGGAATTCCAAATAAGTATGGGTATCTTGGAAACTGCGTCGATATGTAATTAAATATGTTTTGTTCGATTCGCCCCTCTATAAACATATCTAATAAGCTGTTCTTTATTCCCAAATATGCTTGATTTATCTCAGAATGGGAACTAATTTCATAAACAGTGTCATCTAACAATTTTACCATTCGATTAAAGTAGTCTATGTTATCGAAAATTACCAGACCCCCTCCCTTATCAGGTTTGCAGACTCTTATGTCATGTAATTTAATGAAATCCAAAAATCCTCTCTCCTTCTGAAAAATAGGGTCATTAATGTGGACTTTACCTCTGTGTTTCATATTAAAATGAATATCTAGTTCACACATTTGTTCAAACACTTGAATAAGTGGATGAAGAGGTGGATTAAATGTACTAGAAATTCTAAACTGGTCATTTTGAACTGTGTTTGGATTTGCACCCATCATCAGGTTAAAATTCAATTTCCTCGTGAATGTTTTAAGGTCTACAATTGTTCTAACTAAATCACAGTTTTGTCTAGGAACATATGTGTTTCCTTTAGAAAGGAAATCTACCATATCAGAACCTATAGATGTGGAAGAAAAATTGTACACTTTAAAGTCATTTGATCTGTTAGTGATTATTATAGGTTCCCTTCCCATAGGTACTGATTCAGCTACACATGTATAATGGTTAATAAACACAGTCTCAGAGTCTTCGGAGGGTAGGGATTCACAAAAGTCTTTATCAATCCGGTTCCTATGTTGCACTGAATTAACATGCTGTTCTTTTAAACCATGTGATGAAAAAGACACAACAAACAAGTCTTGTTTATCTCCCAGTTCTATTTCTTTTTCTTTTGATTTCTGTTGGACCATTGCTTTGGTCTTGTTCCTGTTTGGTTCCCCTCCCGAAAATTCTGTTTTTTTGTGTTACGTTGATTGTTTGTGTTAGCCAATCTTTCACTTCTCCTAATTTCTGTTTGACTTTGCTCATCAGTTTGGTTAAATTCTTTATTTTCTTGTGCCATAGTGTTAGGCAAACTGTTTGTGTGTTGTAAAGTAGAACGCTGATTAGTGTAACCCGTAATGGAACTGTTGTCAGGGGCAGTTTTCCATACTTGCGCTGTAGAAGGAAGTGGGTAAGCTCCCTTCCTTATATGCTGTAATATCTCGATCTAACTTTTTGGTTTTGTTATTTTTAAGTTTCACCAGGTACTGATCTATACTTGAAAAAATACGGCTGTATTCATATTTGTACCTGGAGAAATCACTGTCAAGTTTTATTTTAGCATCTAATTCAGCCACTTGCTTATTCAATTCCTCAACTCAATTTCTCAACCCAAATAGTGTAATGCTTAACTATGCATTCAATCAATTCAAAGCCTTGACGGTCAAACAACCCCAAAAGTTCCTGGTGAAAAACTGAATTAGGCACCAACCCTGTGGGAAATTGGTGGTGCCTTAAACCCTTAGGCACTATTCTACATTTCAGACACTCTTTAAAATAAGAAATTTCCAGCTGTAATTTTTTGACTTTCACTAATAAATTGTCTAATGTTTTAAGATGTGACACTATGTCAAAAGTAAAGTTATTGTTACCTCCTTCCCTTGCAGACTGATTTTCCATACCAGAGGAGCCCATTGTAAAAGAAAATCTCTCCGCTAGCCAAGCTGAAAGGTCAGGCAACGCTGAGTAGTTGTTCCCTTGCTGGATATCCATATTAGCCCTCTGTGCTATTGAAGTGCGTTGGTTGAGAGACAGCGCTACATTCGCTAAGTTGCCTGAGTAAATGACTGAAGGATTACCTTCCTGTCCATTAAGTAATAAACTTTCCGATTGACCAGTTGCCTGTAATCCATCCATTAACACTGGTAGTGCTGTTGTACTAGCTTGGTTGTTATTAGGACCCGACTCCTTTCTGTTAGTTGTTTCAGTGGATGCCTGCACAACTGGGTGCGCAGGTTGTGTTCCCGCTATAGTGGAATTAACAGTTGCAACAGCTGGCAAGCTCTGTTGAAATAATATTATTGTATTCAAGTAAGTGGATGTATTTAGTACATATCAAGTAATGTAGAGAAGTATTTCATTTTGAAGTTAATTCCTTTTTGAAGTTAATTTAATTTAATTTGATTAACTAACTAATTAATTAATAGGGGGAGGTATATATAACCTGAATGTAACATGGTAATATTGTCTGAAGAAGTTTGCTAATAGTAGCAAACGAAAAGTGCTTTATTTTATTACATTTTCATTCTGTTTATTGGTGAGCGTTGGCTTTGCTGCTACCTGTTTTGTTTTACAAGTTTACTGTAATGTACTTTTGTATGAGTGTAGTTTGTGAAAGTGTGTGTGTGTGTGTGTGTGTGTGTGTGTGTGTGTGTGTGTGTGTGTGTGTGTGTGTGTGTGTGTGTGTGTGTGTGTGTGCATGTGCATGTATTGAGCTCTATATATCACATACACATATGCATACATAGCTCTACATGCTTGTTCATATACAGATATCATCGCAATGTAACAGTAACAAGAAATTACTGTCACTCGACTGCAGGATGATATAGGGACCACAACTCAAGGGATTAAGCAACTATTTCAAAGCCACATTTGAAATAAAATAAGCTCCACACCTAAGGACATTCAGAAAGCCTTCTTCAGTTATGCCTACATCCTTAAAGGCAACACCCAACAATGTGCTGAACTAATGGTGAATGGAACCAACTATACAGTCATATTGATTAATGCCATATGTAAGTGGGTCTCTTTCTTTTTTTATCTAGTGGGATAGGTTCATAGGTCATAATTTTCACATAGAATCAGAAACTCAGTTTAATAATGATGTGGTAAAATATTAAGAAGGCTATATAAATGTCATTATATGATGCTATTTCTATATTAATGCTGTATTACCATCAAGAATATCAACAATTAACCACGTAAAGGACAATAAAAGCAGTGCTTTTATTCCATATCATCCCCTTCAGTAGTATACCCTTTCATTCTGAAATCTGGATTAGTATGTTTTATTCCTGATATATGACATTATTCCATAATCAGTAGATTCTCTATACACTCATTCTTTCTCTGAATTATTTGGTAGGCAAAAGAAAACAAAGAATGCCTTCAAATATATAATTTGCTGTCATGTCTAATGGTGCTTGCTGTATTGTAATTACTGGCTTCCTGTCCTGTATCCTCAGACCTGTCAGTGAGATCATTTATACAAACTGCTGCATCCCTATGAAACATTTTCAATGTTAACAAAGATGTGCTGTGTATTTTTGTATTTGTATGAACATTTGTTACATTTAGTATTTAAGACTTGTAACTGCGCTAAACAAATCGTTGTCATTTCTGTATTAAGACATGTAAATCTGGATTTATGGGCTTATTTGTTTTTTGTGTTATGTGGAGCTTTTCTATCCAGGCCTCCACTGAAAATGGACTGTTTGTACAGTTGTACTTTCCCAGTAAACAGAAGTAAAATAAATAAATAAAATAAAATACTAAAACATACATCATCCTCAGCTCTAGAAGATACAGATGGTTGTCATGCTATAAATTAGCTAAAGCTCTTATTTGTATAGTTTGTTAGTCTTAACTTAGAAAATATAATAAAAAACGTGACAGTACCATGTTTGGTTTACAAACCTTGGAGTACAATATGGCACTGCTGCAGATACAGGAAGTTAGCAATTTACATCTACCAGACAGCATGTTGAATAAGCCATGTGCTACCTACTGGATGATGCTTTTAAAACATCAACAGTTATGCAACATCTTTCATTTCCTGCTCTGTCCCTCCAGCTAGGAGATTCTTACTTAGGTTATATTCCATTGAATTTCAGGAAAATAATATCATCTGTTTATAAACTGAGGTCATCACAAAAAACAGAAGACAGAGCATAAAATGAGTGACCAGAGATGATAAGCATATTTAGCCTTGGTATATTACCTCCCTTGAGCTCAAATTTGTTACATGTCAGTACCTGTACAAATGAAAATCAACACCTACAATAAAACACTCTCTGGTGAAGAACGAAAAATGCAGGACAAAGCACCTCAAACACCAACAAACTCTTCAGCTATTCAGCTCTTTAATTAAAATTAATAAAAGATGGACAAACCACAGTACCACACTGTAAAGTTAAATGCTTTTCGTCTGATTCTATGACTAGACTTCTTCAGACAAACAAACAGCAGGCACAAAAGCAGTTTTTGTGTATACTATATTACACTTCCCTCTACCTACTAATTAAACAGTTAATTAATCAATCAATCAACCAAGTATGCCATATCTGCCATATCAATTCTCTTTTTTCTAATAATAGAGATCTCGGACCACCCCTAACCTCTCCAGCTATGTGATCAATTACTCTAAACCTAAAGCTGTGTGTAGGGTTAGTTTTAATATGGGCGGCTAACACATTTTCGACTTTGCCTTTCTTAATGTTGTAAAGATGCTCGTACACCCGCAGTCTACGATCAGTTTTTCCAATGCAGAATGCAGGACATAAGATGCACTGAGCAAGATACACCACATAAGTAGTGTTACAATTATATTTACCTGACAAAGTCCTATAACTATGATCCCTGATATTAAACGAGTACCCTATACTCATATGTTTATAAAACTTACAGGATTCACATTTACTCATTCCAGGATTCTTAATAACCTTATGTTGTTTCATTTCTATGAAATTTTTCAAATTCATACCTCTCTTAAAAGTAAAAGTAGGTTGTGGACCTAACAAAGTACGCAATTCCAAGTTATTGCTTAACAGGTCCCAGTTTTTCTTAATAATTGAAATAATATGTCCACTCTTGCGACCATAAGTTAGAATAAATGACAATGGAGACTTGTTGACTTCCTGAATACTGTTTAACTTGTTATGTAATAAAGGTCTACCTTGTAATAGTGGAATATAAAACCCATTAGTTCTTTTATAAGTCACTTCTTCCATCATTTCATTGACAAGTTCCCCTGGATAGCCTCTAGCTAAAAACATTTCAGCTATCTTATTACATTCTGTTAAAAATTCACTTTCAATGGTTACCATCCTTGCCGCTCGGACCAATTGTCCTTTTATTACAGATTTCTTCTGGTGGTAAGGGTGGGAACTACTGAAATGTAAATAAGTGTTTGAAAACGTGCCTTTCCTAAAAATTCTAGCTGCTAATCTCTCCTGGAGTGAGTCCTTAAAGACTTCAGTGTCTAAGTATGCTATGGATTCTGTGTTGAATGTGTATGTAAAACTTAGAAATGTAGTTGTATGATTTAAATGTTCCACAGACCCTTCCTTCAGGTTCCCCTTACATAAAATAACGATATCATTTAAAAAACATGTGCAGAAAATAATTTTTTCTTTTAGATGACTATGGGAAAAAATATATTCTCTTTCCCTGAGAGCCATTACTGAATTTGCGAAGCAGGCTCCACACGGGGACCCCATCGCCACCTCGATTTTTTGTACATATAATTGGTCATCAAAAATGAACGATATCCAACAGAATGTTCACTAACTTAATCTCTCTTTCAAGAGCTCCTTTCGTGTGCAAAAATTGAAGGACAAAATCAATACCTTCGTCTTGGGGGATGGATGTGTACAAGTCTCTAACGTCTATAGTTAAAAAGTTGAAACTGCCCTCCAAAACTACTGAATTTAACTTACTTAAGCATGACCACAAATCTTTGCATATCTGTTCCTCACTTAAAAGGTATTTTTTCAAAATGTTGTCAATTACTTTAGCTAAAGGGTAGGTTACACTCTGGCCGGCATCAACTAAAGGCCTCATGGGTGGGTACGTTAAGGATTTGTGAATTTTATGCAACTCAAATAAAGCTGGGATCCTTAAATAATTTAGTTAAATAATTCAACACAGATAAATCTATGAGTTGTTCAATGAACAAATCATTTAAATGTGCTTTAATACTCCAATAAGCTATGTTGAATTCATTTAAACTGACTTTAATATATGTTTCAGTATTCAATGAGGAATACATCTTTTGGGTATACCAGTCTTGTCCCATAACAACTAGTCCACCACCTTTATTGAGTTTAAATGTTCTTATAGGTCGATGACAAAATTCAATAAAGGCTGCCCAATCATTTTTATCTACATTTTTAACCTGGTTCCTTTTCTCTACATATAACTTCCTAAAATCTATTTCACAAACTTTTTCGAATGTTGCTAACAAAGGATGGCTAATAGGATTAAAGGTACTAGAAATATAGTATTCTGATCCACCAGTTTGTTCTCCTTTAAACAACACTTGCAGGTTTAATTTCCTAATATATTGTTTAAAGTCCAAGATTGTATGTACAATATCCATAGTTTTAGTGGGTACAAAAGAAAGTCCCTTCACTAACAACTCACCTACGCCAGATTCAGTCTGGTAGGGTGTAAAATTATAAATAGTAAAATCACCTTTCTGATTTTTAATTAAGGTTAAAGGGAAAACCAACTGTTCACACTCTCAAAACAAATTATGGTTCAAAAAAACTCATCCAACACACTATTATTTACCTGGGTAGACACAGTAGATGGCTATTCCAGGCTACAAGGGCTGGATTCAATCATTGTGTGTCTCAAAAAGGCATTAGAAATTTCCATCAAGCCATCATATGATACAAATCATAATTATCAGATTGAATAAGTTGGGACACATTAGAAATCATCATAGGTTTTACACTATTAAGTGCAACCAAAGTTGATGATAAAACTTCCCTAAAGTTGTCCGATCCAAAATCATTCATATTAGTTGTTGAGCCTTTTCATGGTGACTCCCAATAAGGTTAACATTGGAATTATTTGCTATTTACACCATACAGTCATCCGCCCCTCCCCTTGTAACGATTTCACATTCACTAAACTCTTTAAAAGATAAGGCAATGTTATTTAAACATCCACTAGAAGAACTATCTAAAATATCGTTTGAACTCAAACTATTTCTATTATTATTATTATTATTGATAAGACATTCACCCTTAATCGGGTCATTACTATGTGAGTTTGTTATAAAATGCACCATATTCAAACAGCAACCACTCATATTGTTCATTTCGGTGTTTGAAACAGAAACATTTGTACTAATATTTGAACATTTAACCCTAGGTGAATAATTTCTTGCTGAATTTACTAATAAGGGCATTGTGTTTAAACAGCAGTCACTCTTCCTATTAATTGCAATATTAGTAACCAAACCACAAACTGAATCAGTGTCCAAGTCCATAGAAAACAGATCCATAAAGCTTCTAAACGAATTAGCTCATGAAACAAATAAACAATAAACACCTTTCAGGTCATTTTCTATCACAGTACCTGAAGCTATTGAGATACTTTCCGATTCAGTCCGGACTTGGGAAAAGGTTACCTCTTCTTCCTGGTGTTGCTGTTGTTTTGCTGTTGCTGAACATTCTTCCCTTTTCGACCTTCATCCCCTGTAGTTGTTGTTAGGTTTGAGCCCTCCTGTAAAAAAACTTGGTCGTCATGTTCCGAATTAACTTCCATCAACGAGAATTCATCCAGCTGGTCTAATGGTCTCCCCAGTTACTCTATCCATTGGTTTTGGATGTTTGTAGCCGCCGACATTGAGCATGACATAATCATATTCCACTGGGTCAGTCCATTCTGACTCTGAGAAGTTGGAGGGGAGGGATAGGCTGTACCACTGGCATAAGCCTGAATATCACGTTGTAATTTTTTTATTTTTGTCAGTTTTAATTTGTCAATGTGCTTGTCAATGGTTTCAAAAGATCTACTGTAATCAAATTTGTATCTAGTGAATTCTATAGACTCAGAAATACCTATGTTGATAGTTTTAATTTCCTCATTTAAGAAATTCACCATGCTAGTATAATGTTTGATGATAAGTTGCATTAATTCAAAAATCATGCTTATTGAATAAGTCCAATAAATCTTTATGGAATGGAGAACCTGAGATGAGACCCGTAGGGTATTGCCAAGATCTCAAACACGTTGGAAGTACTCCTTCCTTGGTACATTCACTGAAATATGATATTTCTAGCTGTAGTTTTTTTATCTTGAATAATTTATTATGCAACATTTTCAAATCAGATGATATCAAGCACAGTCTCTCATTCAGTCCAGTAGAATTATTGGTGTTTTTATTAAACATAGGGACTGTATTCAACATTAGAGACATCAAATCGATCCATATAAGTGTGATTACTGTGTACAACTTTAGAATTTTGAACAGGAGGAGTGTCTAAGGTCTTATCATGTACTTGGGAAGTGTCAACCCCCCAAATTTAAGTTGTTAGTAGCAAAAGTACCATTCATTGGGGGGAAAACGGAGTCTAAACATTCTGATAAGTTGTCCAATCATTGGGAAAGCATGGCTATAAGTCTGGTAAGACTTCCTGCTTCATGTTGGCTTTCTTGCGTATTATAGAGATCCTGGGAACTCTCTGGTGACTTGTAGTGCATTTTCATTTTTTTTACCCAAATGTTTCTGCCTGTGAAACAAATCTCGCCGGCAGGAGTGAGAAGTTGTTCAGTAAACTGATACTTTGAATGTCTGACAACGATGAAGTAAACTCTTATTACTCTTTAGTAGGTATTGTCTTCTTTACAAATGGAGAAAACAGAGAGAGGGATGGAGGAAGAGAAAGACAGGGCAAACGTTAGCTGGCCTTTGAAAGGTTGTAGCATGTTAAAGGATAGCAGGAAGCCTGTATAAAGTGTAGCTTATTCCATCTTATACATTACATCAGTTTAGTTGTGCACCTGTAAGAAACAATCATGACTTGTCCCCATGTATTTGTATAACATGAAAAGGCCATGACAGACAGCATGCTTGGGGTTAGTGCCAGAAATGGTGGGGAAGTACATATAGTCAGCAATTTTCTTATTTCCAGTAACAATTCACTTTTTCTCAGTTCCCAGCATGAAGGGCAATTTCCAGAATCATGCATGTTATTACAACTGAGCATCCATTGTAAATCAGGAGGTAATGTTGTATTTGAGATGTGCTCTCATGCAGCCGGTCATCACTATGGTACAATATCATGATGCAGTATGTGGAAGCCATTGTCCTCTCATCCGTTAAATAATAGGTAAACATGAAAGCATAGGCGATAAGGCAGAGGTACTACAGGATATTGTGCTGCATTGCAATGCCAGATCATCTGTTTTTTTTTTTATATAAAATTTATTTAAATGTTTTGATAATCCCTTTATGAAAATGCAAGCGAACCTTGTGATGTCACAAATAAGATTAATTATTTATTACAAAAAAAAAAAAAACGGAAACAGAAAAAAGGTATAGTAGTTAAAGTAGCAGTGGAAAATAAATGTTCTTCCTTCAAAACTCTAGGATCTTATTTCTTGTTTCATTTTTTTTTCCTTGTTTTTTTTCTTTAAAAAAAGACAAATGAGGTAAATGCATTAGAACTAATTTGCACATTCAGAAGAAGCTGACATTTGAGTTCGCTATCGAGGTTGCTTAGCTTGTCGATCATTTCTGGCATAATTCTGACTCTAAATTACTGTGAAAATTAGATGTTATTCTTTCTGTCAGAATACTGGGATTATCTGAAAATTAATTTCATCCCCATTTTTTTCGTGTCACCATGGGTTATGCTCTACACATAAATGAAATGCCTTTCATTTCATCCAGGCATCTGACTGGACCTGACATGCCTTTCAATAGGTCACAATATGATTCTCACTTAGTGCTATACAGTATGGTGGCTTATTACCAAATCTATTTTACAGGGACTCAAGCTGTAGAAAATAAGATGGCACTGAGCTATGCAAGGATTCAGATGTGTTTTCTCAAAGAATGCTAGGTTCTGTTTATTTTTTGTTTGTTTGGAGAACATGGTCCATCAGTGTTTTAATAAAGATTTATTGCTTGCATTGCAGCATATTCTGTTAAGTCCTGTGTGAAGTGTTTTGAACACATTAGTATGTCATGCTGAAATGAGTATCTTTACTGGCTTATTATATATTTGCAAGCATTTCCTACAACTGCCTCTAAGTCTGTATCCCTTTCTGTCTATGACTGTGTCAGACTATGTCTATAGCCCTGTCAGCTGTATATACTGTTGGGTTTTAAGAAGTTAAAAACTTTGTCATCATTATGAATTATTCCATATATGATCCCTCAATGAACTTTAGCATTTATATTTTTCTTTTCAGTAATGCATCCAAATAAAGATGTTCATTTTATAAAGGTAGTGTCGTTTATGTTTTTAGTGCTTTTCAGTACAATAGTAATATATGTTAATTATTACTCCCTATTGATATTTTGGCACTTATAACTTAAGTGATAATAAGCCAAAAAAAGACCAAAACGCCAGGAGAAAAGTGAATCTTGCCCATCACTCTTCTCCTTTAAACCTCTTTATTTGCATGTGGGCAAGCTCTCCCTGCACTCCCCTGATGTGGGGAGGCAAGCCCCTCTTAACCCCCAAACTTACTTATACCAACTCCAAGCTTATTATAACTCTGAGAAAAGGGAATATGTTTGGGAAATGGCCATCTCAGACTTAGGTTAAGACCATTTTTTGGCTAGTAGGTCTCTGTAAAGCAAACAGCTTTATGTAGTGACACAGCCTCAGGATCAGAAGAGAATCACTAGTCTTGGCAAACAGGCCCAAATACTAGGGACAAAAGTGCTTGACCTGCTTTAAGGATTTTCTCTCTTCTATTGGTGTTTGTCCAAATAAATACATGTGGTACCTGGAAAGATATTTGTGAGTTAGATTTTTGCCTGTTTGCCAAGATTTGTGACTATTTTTGCATCTTGTTTTTTGAACTGGATTTTGGCCTGTTTGCCAAGACTAGTGATTCCCATCTGATCCTGAGGCTGTGTCACTGTGTGAGGCTGTTTGCTTTACTGGTATTTTTTATGCTTCATATTTCCACACTGTTTTTCTGTTTACATGTTTCTTTTCAGTGTGGTTGTGTCTGCCCCAGACTTTGTTTGAGTGGGTGAATTCACCCAAAACCTTTCCAGGACATTCTAATTTCCATTGGAGTGTGTTATGTTATAGTTATGTTATTTGTACCCAAAGGTTCCAGGACATATTCCTTTCCCCTTTACTTGGAGAAACATATTACTACATTAGTCCAACTTTCACCATGGGTTCCTCAACCTGTGTGTGTTCTGGATCCAAGGCAGATCTTGCTGCTTCGGTTTCTCTACATTATTAAGGAATGGAGATTGTTCCTACACAGGGGGGCCTCACACAGCTTACTGGGTTGCTTTCTCTGCAATATTCACAGATCAAGGACTCTTTTTAAAAACTGAACAGCTCAATTTCTATGATACCAGAAGCCAGAAGTCTTTGGATATAGGAAGTGACATTCAGGAGGAACAGAATGGTGGCGTTTTGAATGGTCTAGAATGAACAAATGGATCTTGTGGTGTGCATAGCAATGCAAGATTTCCTGGGAACTCATCCATTCAAAAAGGATGTTTTCGGGGCTGGCTTAACAGGGAATTCCCTTTTCACTAATTTCAACAACAGCAGTCTGCTAAAAGCTTTCAATCCAAACTGTATGAACTGGAAGCAAAATTAAGTAAGGTGCGTACTTTACAATGTGATAACAAATATTTAGCCGAATGTTTCAGATTGAAAAGAGTACCAAAAGGTTAGAGAATGTATAAAATCCCAAATGGGATCACAACGGACAGTGATGAGCTTGTTGAACTTCTGGACATATTTGACAGGCATGAGGTTGAGCTCATGCAATTTATTATCAGACTTAATAATGGTAAAATAAGTTCTTTACTGAATGTAAATACACTTAATAATGAAATTATTGATGACTTCTTATTTGAGGTGAACATTTTAAAATACAATAATATTTTGAACAAAATTGATGAACAGGTAAAGATTAATTAGGAAACAGAAAAAAATCTCTAGTGACCAACAGGAATACCAATCCAAAACAGCTTACCCTTTACCGAAAGCATATTTTATTAATCAGAGGGAATCCATGTATTCATCAGGTTGGAATCAAGGTGTGGCAGATGAGCACACAGACAATAGGGTTGAAGTGAACAGTGGGTGGGTTGAAGAAGAACACATGCACAGCACATTGGACCATAGGACAAATGATACAAATGATTTTGATTGAGTTCCCACCTCTGAGATGATCAGAGAGAACTGGTAATATGTTGAGACAGCAGAATTTTTTAGATCGCCCCCCCCCCCCCCCACACACACACACACACACACACACACACCAAAAGGGCAGAGGAACTATCAGAGGAAACAACAGTAGAAAAGTTACAACAGCAGCAAATATTAAACCCTTTACCAGTAAATGGGATTTTGTCTACATTTGATGGAAAAATGTTAACCTACTAGGGATTTAATATTTTAATTATACAGGACTATATGGAGCTTACGATAGACGAAACTTATTTTACATTATTTAAAAAAGGTTTAAGTTTGTTCCGACACATGACACAACTATTACAGATACTTTGATTGAGTTAAAATTATAAACTAGAAAACTCAGTTTATAAATTATGTTTAGAGATCAGCACCTTGGGGAATATATGGCATAGAGTGTGACAACTCACCACTGGACCAGTAGTCAAGGAGCCTCAATCCTCACCACTGGCAACAGTGGGGATGTACACAGGGAGGGTGATTGGTACACACACAGTATTTCCAGATGCAGCTCTCTGCATCAAGTGCAGTTTTCCTTACAAGCACTCAGAACACAGTCAGTCCGGGGCTGGTTTCTCCCTCTTTCTTCAGATCCCCAATAAGACTCCCCACTGGCACAGCTATAGAGTTGAGATCTCAAATGAGTGGCCAAGCCAAGACCTCTAGCACTCTCTCTGTCCAACCAGAGCTTTGTGTCCCTGTCCTAAAGGCTGACACACACACTCTTTGAGGTTTGATTTATACAAGAACACACACACACACACACACACACACACACACACACACACACACACACACACACACGTGGGGAAGACTGGCACAGGTTTACTAGCTATGCCCCCTTTTACCCAGACTATAAGGTAGTTATCACTGCTACCAGCCAGCTCCTTATCAGCTACTTTAAGGCCCTTAATAAAGGGTATCCAATCTTACTGTGTAATGTTACTATTAATACAAATGGTAGTTTGACCAAGAGCAAGGTTATTAGGAGTGCCCTACACAGTGTCACCAAATAAATATGTAAGTACTCTCAGAAGTTAAATATTTCTATACAGATCAGCCACAATGAAAGGTTTAAATATATTTAATAATAAATAATAAAAGAACAAGACAATACTAAATATATAGTCACAGTGACACCAGAGTTCAAAACCGCAGGAAATGTTTAAAACAACATTGCATGACAGTCTCAAATAAATAAAGAAAAACATATGTACTATGCTTCACTATATTCCTGACTGGATCTGAGAGAATTACTATACCCTAGTTAACTTACGTAAGAGCAAGGCAGATGTGTGGTGAATGGATCTTCTAGTTGTTGTCAGGTCAATAACAGAATACAGAATGCTGTGTCTCACTCTCAGAGGCTTCTTAAATTAATATCTGAAATACTACTGCTGAGATAGCTTGCAGAATTACATCATTTCTTGTCATCTGACTTTTAGTCCCCAGACCCAAAACAACCATTGATGGCAGCTGGTAGCATTTAACATCTACCTGTAAAAATACATAGACAAGGGCTTTTCCTCATATCTTTGGCAGATGCTGGAAGTCATAAAACAATAAAACACTTCCAAGACAATACAGAAGGTTCCCTAGTTTTAGACAATGTGTCTTCATGCTGCATTGAAACTGAAAGATATATTTTATTGCCTAGACATTAAGTAATTTAATTTCAGCTATTTTTCTGACACTTTACTGGACTGAAGTTAACCTCCTGTGTTCCAGTTTCCACTGTTAAAATATAGACATTTAAACAGCTACAATAGTACATGTACTTTTCTGTTCTATTCCAGTAGGGCACACTGTGGATACATTTCAAGCACTTTGCAAAAACCCTTTTCAGCACAAGTCTGTACAAACCTAGTTTAATATATACACGACATACAGTTCTAATACATTTGTTGCACAAGTGTCTTATATGATTGATATTCACCAATGACATATAATTATTTACAAACTTCCAGGTAGCTGTCCTGGCAGTATCTCCCTTTGTTACACTTCTATATAAATCATGCTGTTATTCACAAATGACATATAATTATTTACAAAATTCCAGATAACTGTGCCTGCAGTATCTCCTTTCGTGACACAGGGGAACAGGGGTTTCAGAAAAAAGGAGTTAATTTAACCCATCCCTCCACCCTACTATAGTTACCTTTGAGAAGTTATGTACTAAATATATACATAGTACACTTATACAATGCAATAAAATGACATTTGACTTAACAAAAGAAGAAAGTACACTCATGAGAGAATTAAGAGACAAAAGTTCCCTTAGAGTAATGAAGCCAGACAGGGTATAGGGATTGTAATCGTTTACAAAATGGATTACAGTTGCAACCCAAGACCTATTAAATGTTTATAAACCCAAATCCAAGACAGGCTGAAACTTATATAGCTTCCACCCCTCTATTGCATGGAACAAACTCCCACTAGAAATAAGGAACATAATGCACCCTAAACAATTTAAATTAGCCACTAAACACTACTTAAAAAAACACTGGACATGCCATTGTACATACCCTCCCTGACCACTACCTACCTACATAGTACTGTCTAACTATCTCATGATATTTTGCATGAACAACCCACATTCTATGTGTTTTATGATATTTCCTAAGCTTATGCTATACTCATTCACACAACCATGATTAGCAAATTTACTTAAATAAACATTACTTCTTATTTACTTTAATTGTTATTATCCTTTTGTTTATAATGCTGTATAATTTGCCAAAAACTGCATGAATTTGTAACTTCTTGAAAATACATATTGTTATGTTCATGTTTTTTGTACACTTGGAGCTTTTCTCCCCAGGCCTCCGCTGAAAAGGGGTTTGAGCTCATTTGGACACTCCCGGTCAACAAATGTAAAATAAAAATTAATTAATTAATTAATTAATTAATTAATTAATTAATTAACTAATTAACAACATGTTACATGATAGAGATAAATATGAGGCTGTAGCTGTCAACATAATTAACATAGTACACAGGAAAATCCAGCTTTCCTTTGAAGATTACAAATATCCAAATAATCCACAAACAAATAACTCAATAACAAATACCAGCAGTGCAATGCAGTCCAAAAAACACAGAAACACCAAAAGTCACTTTAACTTTTATTAGAAACACAAGAGCTAAGGATTTTTAGTTGTGAATAAAGTTTCAAAGGACATTCAATGTAGAGTTGTAGATGAACACTCGGATATGTATGAATTAAAATGGCAAATTAGACTTGATGCAATCCACTATCCAGGTTTAAATGAAGCTTTGTCTATTAATCCAGTATTAAAATTGAAGCAATTAGATTTTAAATTATTTTATTGGCTCCTGTGAGGACCATGTGATTTTATATGGCTATAAAAAGATTGCTTTCATTGTGTTTAATTGAGTTCTGAAGAAGTTCCTGTGGGAACAAAAGTGCTTAGCTCTTGTGTTTCTAATCAAAAAATTAGAGAGACTTTTGGTGTTTCTGTGTTTTTTGGACTGTACTTCACTGCTGGTATTTGTTATCGAGTTTTTCTTTGAAGATTCTTTACTTCAAAGGGCTATAAATGAAGATCTGTATATATTTCTGGTTAACCCCCATCCAACTATCCCTACATTGTTTGGGATTCCCAAGGTTCATAAGATTATCAACCGACTCCCGTATAGGCTGATAGTTGCATCACATAATAGTACCATCTACCCACTGGGTGTTTTTGTTGATAGACTTCTTAAGAACACTTTAAAGTTTATCAGCTACCTACTTTAGGATTCCTGGGATTTTCTGGGTAAAATTAAACAAGAACTGTACACAAATGATTGCTGTTTTTCCACAATAGATATAGTAGACCTATTTTCCTCTATTCCACACAAAGAAGGGTTGGCACTATTTCATGAAACGGTTTTGGAGCTTACAGCTTTGAGTAACACTATGGTTAACTTTGTGATGGAGGTTATGGAACTTGCTGTGTCATTTGAGAGGGTATACTTTAGGCAAGTAAAAGGAGTTGCTATGGGGGTCAAGTTGTGCCCCGATTTATGCCAACCTTGTAATGTACAGTTGGGAGTGGAATGGAAACTTTATTTATGTTACCTTGACGATATTGTTTGTTTTTGTGGAGGAACAAGGGCCAGTGTAGTGATGAATTTATTAATTAAATTAATAACATTTGTCCCTTTTTTAAAATTTACCCACAGATACTCAGTTCTTCTGATTAATTATTTAGATGTTACCATCTACAAGAATGTCCAAGTAGATTTCATTGGCTCAAGAGTGTACAGAAAGCCTACATTTTCTAACAGCTACCTGGACTTTAAGGGTTGCTATCCTGAACACACCAAAAAGAATGTCTTTAAGGGACAATTAGTCCGGGCAGCAAGAATGAGTTCAAACACCATGAATTTTAAGATAGAATCGAGATGTTTTAGACAGAGGTTATCCACACGAATTACTTAGAGATATCAGTAAAGAAGTGCTTGGAGGATGGGGGACTAAATTCAAACCACTCCTGGCATGAGGTGAATGTATCCCCAACCCTAATAAACATCTAGAACTGACTCACAACAAACAAACATTTAGTAACACAATGGCAGTGCCATACAGGGGACACTCATCAAGCATTAAGAAAATTCTTACTAGAAACTAGATTATTTTTAGAAGTAACCCAGATTTTATTCATGTGTTAGGTGAGACCACAGTCTTTGTTTATAAAACAAGAAAGAATCTTAAATTCTTAATTGAACACCTTAAAATGACATCTGGTATATATGGCAAAGGAACAATATGCTCTGAGATGTGTAATCAATGTGATTTTATTTTAGAGAGTAAACTGGTTGAAGTTGGATGCCCCCAACCACAGTCTACTTCAAGGAAGGGAATTGTAGAATCAAGGGTGTAATTATTTTTATGTTGACAAGATAGAAAGAAATCTTAGAAAAAGGAAATAAGAACACATCCAAGCAACTGACACGGCAAACCTAAATAATGCTTTATATAAGCACCCCACTAATATGTCCTAATTTTACTTGCTGCAAATTTGCCATTCTTGACTTTATAAAGAAAAGCCCTAGGGGAGGTTGGTGGGAGGCCCAACCTGAAAAAAAGTGAACTTATCTGACAGCTGAGACTTAATTCAACCACTGCACCAGGGATTAATGACAATGTTTCTATTGCCCCCATACTGAGGTTAAAAGCATTGGATTTATAAAATTAGTTGTTTTAGGGTTAAATATTGTTCTGGGTCACAGACATGTATTGTTTTACTTGCAAACACATTTTTTGCTAATATATATTTTTATAAATCTGATACTGATGGTGATTAATTGTTGGTTTTGAATAAGTTTTAACTCACCTTGAGAAAATTTGGTATCACTAGACAAAGTACATAGCATTCCTGTATTCTTAGTTTGCGAGACTGTTTTTATGACATTATTAATATATAATTATATATATAATTATTATTACATTTATACAGAGCTTACCTGTTGGATTATTTATTTATTTATTTTATTTGAAGTTTGTTTGCCAGGATGGTCCATTGGGCCGAATGAGCCCATTTTCAATGGAGTCCTGGGGAGAAAAGCTCCATAGATACAATATATAAAATAACAGTTTGTTAAAGTACAAGAAGAATACTTATAAGCCAAAGTAAATGTTAATACAATTAGAAGACAAAGCAGAACAATATGTAACAATTCATATGAGTTTACAATTTTTAGTCTCTATAATCACTAAAACAGATGTTAAATCAAAGACAATAGTGAGTAGGTATGTACAAATGAATTAAACATAAGCAGTTATTTACAATATGTATGTTCCCATAGGGGAGATGTGACTGTAGGCTAAGGGGGTAAGGTAGTAGCTGGGGATGTTATACAGGATGGGAACATGAGCATTCCCAGAGAGAGATGTTAAGTGCGAGTGGAGGAGAGTTTTAAAGGTGGGGAGGCTGCAGGTGCTGTGAATATGAGGTGGAAGGGAGTTCCAGAGACGGGCTAGGAAAAAAGAGAGTAAGAGTTTGCCTGCTGGACGGGCAGGTTTGTGGAGTTCAATCAGGTTCTGAGTGCTAGTTCTTAGGGGTCTGCTAGGTAGGTGCATAGTGAAGGTTGAGGCAAGGGAGGGGCAGAGGGAGGGCTTGAAAATGAGCTTATGGGTATGAGTTAGCTGAGTGTAGATAAGGTAGTTGGGAAGTTCTAGCCAGTTTAGTTTGTGGAGGGAAGTACAGTGATGGGAGGAGGATCTGTGCCCAGTGGTGAATTTGGTGATTTTGTTATAGCAGGAGGAGACTTTTGTTTTGATAGAGGATTGTAGATTGGTTAGGAGTGGGGCACCATAAAGGAGAGAAGGGATGAGGTATGTGAAAGAGAGGAGGAATCTACTGGATGGGGGGAGGAAGCAAATATGGCGATAAAACATACCAAGTTTCTGGTGTGTTTTTTTAATGTTTGTTTGTATATGGGTATCAAATTTAAGCTGATTATCGATGAGAGCTCCCAACAGTTTAGCACTGGAAACAATTTCAAGGGAAGTGTTGTTGTGACTGGTTATGGAAAATGAATTTATGTCGATAGTTATGCTTTTGGATGGGGTGAATATCATGAGTTTGGTTTTTAATGGATTGAGAGCTAGATGGTTATCTAGCATCCATTGTTCGGTGGTTGAGAAGGCATCTTGGGTTAGTTTTATAAGGGAGGGAATGGAGTTAGCAGCACAGATAATTGTTGAATCGTCTGCATATTGGGATGATTTTCGCATTAGGGACAGTGTGGTGGAAGTCATTAATGAAAATGTTGAAGAACAGTAAGGGACCTAATATAGAACCCTGGGGTACACTAGTGACAGTGTTGAGGAATGAGGAAGTGGATTTCTTCCATATGACAGATTGTTGCCTGTTGGAAAGGTAACTGATAAACCAGTTGATAGAAGTGGATGAAAGGTGTAGATTAGAAAGTTTGGTCAGAAGGAGGGAGTGGGAGATGGTATCAAAAGCCTTAGAAAGGTCTAGGAGGTGGGTGAAAAAAATACAGCTGGAGTCTCGGGCTTTATTCACAGTTTCGTGGAAGGAAAGTAGTGCGGTAGTAGTGCTGTGACCAGGTCTGAATCTATGTTGTGTTGGGGTTAGTAGGTGACTGTCAATGAGGTAGGGTAATAATTGTATGTGGATATATTTTTCAAGTAGTTTAGAGATGGGAGATAGGATGGTGATAGGTCTAAAGTTGGAAATTTTTATTATTGTTTCCACCTTTGTGGAGGGGAATAATGTAGGCTTTTTTCCAAATTTGGGGTACATAACCTTCTTGGATTGACCGGTTTATAAGAATACAGATGGGGAAGGCAATGGCTTCAGCAGCTGTCTTTAGGAAGAAGGAAGGGAAATTATCAGGGGCATTAGAGCATGGTTTTAATTTTAAAAGGAGCTTTTTTTATAGTTGATACAGGTATGGGTTTGAGAGAGAAGAGAGGAAGGTGGGAGGTGGAAGTACCCGAGGAGGAGGGGATAGTTGGAATTGTAGCTGGATGAGTGGAGTTATTTGTGAAGGATGATGTTAATTTGGATATGGAGTCGATGAAAAAGCTGTTAAATTGGGAGGCTAGGTTGGTATCAGAAGCATTATGATCAGGGTGTGGATTTTCCTTTCTGCCGGGGTTGAAGAAGGAGGAGATACTATCCCAGAATTTTTTTGGGTTAGTCTTGTGATTGTTTTGGAGGGTGATATATTAGGATTTGCGGTCAGAAGTGATGAGTTTTTTAACTCTGTTATGGAGTATTTTGTATTCATTTAGGGTGGCTGGGGTTTTGTTTTTATAGTGGTTCTTCAAGGCTTTATCACAGAGGCGCATGACAGCTAAGGTATCTTTGGTTAGCCAGGGGATGGTTTTGCTCTTAATTCATTTAGTTATCAGGGGGGCCAAGGTGTCTAATAGGTTTAGAAATGTTGTATTAAAATAAGTGACAGCTTCATCAAGGGGAAGAGTATTCAGAGGACTCCAGCTGAATTGTTTAAGTAAGTCAGAGAAGGTGTTGGGGTTGAAGTTTTTTAAGAAGCATATAGAGATGGTGGTATGTGGCAGTTGTAGGGAGGGAGAGTGATGGTGAGCGAAAGTAGGAAAGTGGTCACTGAAAGAGTCAGGGAGGGTACCACTACTGGAGATAAGGTGTGGGTGTGATACCAGAATCCAGTTGAGGGTGCTTCCAGAGGAATAGTCCTTTGATGGCCTGGTCATAGAGTTGATGAGCTGATGGAAGTTGTAGAGGTTTATATTTAGGGAGTTTGTGGGGCATTGGACAGAGGACCAGTTAATATTAACGTCGCCTAGGATAAAAGTCTCATTTGTAATGTTGGTGGAGAGCCAAGAGAGTATGTCTTCAAGAATAGGTATATTGTCACCAGGAGGGATGTAGAGGGAGGCTAAGCATATGGTTTTATGCTTGTTTAGGTGGAGTAGGGCTAGAAGTAATTCAGCATTGGCAAATTGGGGAATAGGCTTAGAATATGAAGTAACAGAAAGGGAAGAGGAATAAAGTAGAGCAACTCCGCCTCCTTTTTTATGGGTTCTGTCTTTCCTGATGATATTATAGTTGGGGGGAGTTATTTTAGAATCTTTTATGGAGGGTTTTAACCATGTTTCAGAGATTGACAATATGTCAGGATGGTTATGGAAAAGCCAGGCATGAAGGTTGGAGATTTTGTTATATATACTTTGAGCATTTAATGCTGAGAAGGAGAGGGTTTTTACAGATGAAGGGGTGTAAGAGGGTGTGGTTGAGGAGTTGATGGGAGAGGGACCAGGGTTGGGGTGTATGTCACCAGAGAGAAGGGTGGTGATAAGTTGGTGAAGATGAAAACAGAGGTGATTGGAATGTTTTGTGTATAGTTTGAGGGTTGTATGTTTTGTATAAGTAGTGCTAGTTAGGGTTAGAGTAGTAAACTTGTAGGTGGGAAATAGTTTGAAGGGGAAGAGTAGGGAGAGGTTGCAGAAGTATAGATGAGAGCTTATGAAGGTAGAAGGTTGTTGGTGTTGATTAGGGATTGAACTGGTTGTGTGAAAGTGGGAGGGAGTGAATAGTGTTAAAGGGTTTGGTGACATAGGTTAGACAGGATAAACTAAGTAGTAGTAGTAGATGGGTTACAAGTGAGGATGTTTTTTTCAGCATTGTTGTAGTTTAGGGTTTTAGTTGGGATGAGTGACTGATATGAATGGCGTGTGGTATGGCTGTGAAAGGGTTAGGCTAGATGTTATGAGGTGGTAGGGGGTGGCGCTGAGGAGTAAGGGGTGGGGAAAGATTGAAGCTAATTGGAGTGGGTGTGGTTAGTGGGGCTTAAATTTAGAAGTAGTGGGGGCGGGTGGAAATTGGGGGCAGTGTTCACAGTTTCTGAACTCAGTGTATGTATTCTTTTTAAAACTGAAAATAGTATATTTTATCTTTTATACAGAGTTTACCTGGTGGACTATGTTCACAGTTTCTGAATTTGCTATGTTTATATAATCCTTTTTTTAAAATCTACAACTAGTATATTTTATTTTTTTTATTTTCTGTTTCTTCACATGTAGTGTATTTTGTCAGTGATTATTACTATTCATACTATTTATATTTAATAAGCAGAGCTTACGTTTTGCATTTTTTCATACTCTGGCTTTAAATTTGGAGGCAGTTGGTTAATTGAGGAAATGAAGGGTCTATGAAAGGAAATCAAACTTTGTAATCAGGATTCTGAAGAAGTCCCAAGTACTAGGGATAAAAGCATTTGACCAGGTTTACGGATTTTATCTCTTCAATGAGTGTTTGTCCAAATAAATACATGTGGCACCTGGAATGAGATTTGTGAGTTAGATTTTTTGCTTCTTTGCCAAGATTTGTGGTTATTTTTGCATCCTTTTTTTTTAATCAGATTTGGACCTGTTTGCCAAGACTACCGATTTCCTTCTGATCCTGAGGCTGTGTCACTGTATGAGGCTGTTTGCTTTACTGGTATTTTTATGCTTCATATTTCCACACTGTTTTTCTGTTTACATGTTTCTTTTCAGTGTGGTTTTGCCTGCCCCGGACTTTGTTTGAGTGGGTGAATTCACCCAAAAGCTTTCCAAGACATTTTAATTTCCATTGGAATATGTTATTTACAACCACTGTTTTTTTTCTGTTTATTCAGTCTGTGTGTTAGGGGACTCAAATGGTTACCATAATGGTATGTTTAAATTCAAAGCTTTCCGTCATGCATCGTTTTCCACAGGAGTAACCTCTCCATAAAACTACCTAGTTAAATGTAGTAATTCTGGAAAGGATGATTTGTTGTTTTGTTACCTGGCTGAGAGGTCTGTGCCAAATAATTTAAGTGTTGTAGAAATCAAAGGAGATCATTTTGAAATCTTCTGATCCTTAACTGTGATAACTGGAATAATGGCACTATAATTGTGAATATTGTGAATATCATGAATATATAATAAACATGAGGTCGCTGTGCCTTGGAGTATTCTTGTATAGTACAGCAACCTTGGAATGAATAAGTGTTATGTATGTATTTATAAACAGAGAAATTGATACAGTTCTAGGCATATATATAAACATATATGACTATATGTGTATTTGTATGTATATAATGGTTGTTTCCTACCATATTATTATTAAATAGTGTGTTTTGCATTTCGTACTGTTTGCGTTATTTGGTATTTTAACATTGCACTTACTTTATTTATTTATTTATTTATTTATATTTGTTGACCGGGAAATTCCAACTGGACAGAGGTCCTTTGTCAGTGGAGGCCCGAGGAGAAAAGCTCCATAGAACAATAAATGAGAAGCAGTGTACATGAAGTGCAATTGAATATACATACAATAGCAAATAATACATACTGCAGCAAACATTAGCTGTACATACAATATGAAACATAGTAATGAACAGCTATACCAATATCTAGCTAGAGGCTAGGAATAAAGGTAGGATGTATATTATCTATTTAGATGCTAGAAATAAAGGTACGTTGTATATACAGATAGTACTAAGCTCAAACAGATGCTGTTATAAACTCATATACCTAAATCTTGTATACAAATATTGCACTAAACTCAAGGAGGTATAAAGCAGAAGCTCCACATGAAGGTGGAACAAGCTAGAAGGGCTAATGGGATGGAAGGGGAAGATAGCGAAGTACGAGAGGAGACCGAGTGAGTAGTATATGTGGTAGTGAGAGGAAGCTAGGTATAAGTCAGTTGGATATGCATTTGGAGTTGAGATGAAGTGAGGTAGTTAAGCATGTTATAACAGGTCTGAAATATTGAGTGAGGAGGGAAGGGGGAGTGTAAAGGGTGAGCCAGAGCCTGCAGAGGAAGGAATGCAATGATCAGATGGTGTGAGGCATGGTGGCCAGGGGAGAGGAAGGGGAGGTAAAAGGAGGGTTAGTCGTCAGGATTGGTGCATGGGCATAACCACAGACTTTTTAAGTGAGTTTTTAGTGCAGTCTTGAAATGATTGCAATAAGGTAGCATGGTTATAGAAGGGGGGAGATTGTTCCATAATCTGGATATGATGTAGGAGAATAGTGCTTCTCCCACTGAGTTCCTGGGTTTGGTCACTAGCAGAAGATTTTTGCTGCTGGAGCATAGTGGTCTAGTGGAGCAGTAGGGCTGGAGAAGGTTTTGAAGGGATGGGAGTTTATTATTTTATATTTATTTATTAACATTTGTTAAGAGGATGTTTTACTAACTTGTGGGATAGAGAGTTGATTCAGGTGAAGAAGTTGAGGGAGTTCAAGCCAGTCAAATTATCTAAGTGAGGTACAGTGGTGGCTGAGATAAGATGACCCAGTGGCAAACTTAGCAATTTTATTGTAACAAGCCTCGAGCTTGTTTAGGTCTGTTTGTCTAAGGTAGGCAAGTATAGGAGAGGAGTAGAGTAAAGTGGAGATTAGGAGGGAATTGGCAGCAGAAATTCTGGCTGTCTTGGTAACGAATTGCGTGTTTCTGTGCAATGCACCTAGGTTTTTGTGAACTTTTTTATGTGAAGCCCCCCACATATCTTGGTTATATATTCTCTTTTGGAAACAGTTATTTATTGC
>NC_056729.1:65415726-65430726 GCF_019279795.1 Protopterus annectens | reverse complement strand
AAAGTTGCAGCAATAGTAAACAACATTACATGTTGTTGGCTTTAGTACAATACTGGAAAGCAGAACCAAGCTGGATAAAAACGGCACGGACTGTTTTATTCAAGGTAAGCGCTTTCAGCTAAGCAAATGCCCAGCCTTCATCAGACACTGTGTCTTATCCAGCTTGGTTCTGCTTTCCAGTTTTGTTTTTGGTTTAAACAGTTTGAGTGTATATTTGCTTTAATACAATAACAAGATATTGATTATCAACAGTATTTACCATAAATGTTGCAAGTTAAGATAGTTTCTTGTCATTTATAATATTAGTAACAAAGTTGTCAGACAAGATTTTAAAGTATGTAAAGACAACTAGCTATTTCTGACTGTGGTTAGTAGTGGCAGTAGTATAGTTGGGTTAAGAGTCTAGGTGGGGGCGGGGTAACGGTATATTAGTTGATGGGGTAGTTCTAACCAGTTAAGGCTGTTTAGTGCTGTACAGTGGTGGGTTCTGAAAGGGGTATTTGCTATAAATTTAGCAACTTTGTTCTAGCACTGTTCAAGTTTTGATTTTTGTGATGCCTGCAAGTTAGTTAGGATGTGAGCGCCATAAGGAAGTGTAAGGAGGAGATAAGTAGTGAGAAGTGTAGTTTTAGTTGCATTGTTAAGACGGTTTTTGGCTCTGTAGAACATCGCCAGTTTTTGATGAATTTTTATTATGTATTTTTGTATATGCATTTAAGACACTCATCCACTATCACCTCTAATAATTTGCTATGACAAGTGACTTCAATGGTTGTATTATCAAGAAAGACGCCTTTAAATTTTGTTTTTTCATGAGAGAGATATTTTGGGGGAGAAAAGTAGTAATTTAGCTTTTTTGGGATTGAACATGAGTTGTGAGTTATAAAGTCAAGTTTCAGTGGCTGCTAAAGCTTGCTGGGTAATTTTTTACAGGTGTGCCATGCTGTCAGATATGCAATGTGTGTGGAGTCATCTGTGTATTGTATTGGGGAAGACTGATGTGTGGATGTGCAGAGAATATTGGTGAGAATGTTAAAGAGAAAGGGGGCAAGGACAGAGCCTTGTGGTACACTAGTGCTGACAGGGAGGTATGGAGAGAGATTGGAGTAACATTTGTGCCAGTTTACTGACTGACACTGATTGGATAGGTTGCTTTTCATCTATAGAAGAATAGTCTCAGAGAGACCTAATCAGGACATTTGAAGTAAAAGTTTGCTGTTGACGGATTTAAACAAGTCTAGAAATAAGAAGGAAACTTATTTTCCATTATCTCTTGCTTTATTGACAGTATCTATATAAATTACAAGAGCAGTGTTAGTACTATGGGAAAGATGAACGCCATTTTGTGTTGGGGGTTGAAGTTTTTCCTGCTGGATAGAGTTTAGCAATTGTTTTTGAATTCATTTTTTAAGTATTTTGGAGATGGGAGATAAGATTGCTATATGTCTAGAGTTAGTAATTGTGAAGAGGAATAATATTTGGCTTTTTCCAGAAAGAGGGAATGTGGGACTCCAAGACTGACCTGTTTATAAGGTCTGAAACAGGACAGGCAATTCTTTGGCTAGTGTATTCACTTGGAAGGTCATTAGCTGAAGAAGAGCATAGTTTAAGTTTATTTAAGAGCAGTTTTAATTAGGACATGTGCACAGGTTTGAAGGTGAAAGTAGATGTGGTGATGTGTAGCTGTTGGGCAGGGCTGCGATTAAATGTTGAGGAATTCATTGTTAGAGATGCCATACTATCTTTGAAGTTAGAAATTAATTCTATTGCAGTCTCATGTAGTGAGTTATATGGAGAAAGATTAGGGTTTAATTTGTGGCTGGTATGCAAGATTTCTTTAATGGATGTCCAGAATTTTTTAGGATTGTGTTTACCATTATTCTGAAAGTTATTATAATATAATTTGTTTTCATTTATTTACTTTTGAGCATGGCTGTGAAATATTCTAATGTTTTCAAGATATTGAGGTGTTTTATATTTTACCATTCTTTCCATGTTTTTTCCTCTATCCTGCATTAGAATCCTACTCTTTTTGGATAGCCAAATTGCATTATTTGTTTAAGTCTCTGCCTTCTAGGAGGTGCTAGGCTATTTAGGATATTCAGAACAGTTGTATTGAGCTCAATTACAGCATCATCTAAGGGGAGGATTTTTAGGAAGTTCCAGTTAATAGACGATAGTGTAGGAATTAATATTTGTGGGTTAAACTTGAAAACGTTGTGTGTTGTTTTATAAACATGCTGTTTAAGTGGATGTGTGAGGTGTCTGGTTATATAGATTGGGAGATGACCACCGAGGCATAAAGACATTGTACCTGTGGTGATGTATTTGCTGGGGCATTATACTAGGATCTAGTCTAATAGGGAATTTGATGTATTGCTGTAATGTGTGGAGCTATTAAATTAGCTGTATGAAACCATGTAAGTTCATGTTAGATGTAGGGTACTTAAGAGTTTATGTCTGATCAATTGACATTCACATCACATAGTAATATTTTTCTCATGGAGCTGTCATGGATCTCCAAAGCAGGATATCTTTCAGTGTGGCTGTATTGTCGCCAGGAGGGTTGTAAAGGGCAGTAATACACATTTGTTTCTAATTGTTTATTTTCAGGAAAGAAATAATAAGTTCTGTCAAACTGAATTGTGACATTAGTTTTTTTTTTTGTAATGGGAAATGTGGTAGTTGTGAAATGTTAAAGCAATGTCAAAACCTTTCCTCTTTATACAGTCATACGGATGGCATTATAGCTGGATGATGTAATTTTGGAATTGTTTGTGCAGGGTTTAAGCCAGTTTTCAGTTACAGCAAGAATATCAGACTTGTGTTGGGTAAACCAGACACATAGTTCAGTGGTTTTATTTCTTCTGCTTCTAAGATTTTTGGCAGCAGAACTTAGATAATCAGGATTTGGTTGGACCATTGTGGGGTTAGAGTAGTGTGTGGAAGAGAATTGTCTTGATGTTCATTGTGATAGGTAGAGCCAGGATTAGGGCGAATGTCTCCTCCTAGAAGGATTTTAGTATACTGGGGAATTATTGATACTTGTGTTTTTGAGAATATTTTTCCACTTAATTTTGTTTTGGTTTGAGTTAAAATGGAGTTAATCAGTCTCCGGTCTAAATTTGAAATAAAGGTGAGGGGCAGTACTAAAAAGGTTTGGTGCAATGTGTGGAGAGTGTAAAGAGGAAGTATGGATAAGTGTCTGGCATAGAGTTGGAGAGATGTGGAGAGCTACTATAGCATCATGGTAGGATGAGAGATAGCCCAGCAGGAGAAGAAGAATGGAGGATAAGCTGAAGAATAGCATGATTAAGTAAAGGGATGTGTATTTCATTGATTTACAGTTAGTGGGAACTAGGATCAAGAAGGAAACAATATGTTTCTGGACAGTAGGATATTTAGTGGTGGTGGAGTCTGAATGCTGGGAGAAGGTAGGTAGGAAAGAAGTATTTGATATGAAGGAAGATAGTTAAGTTGTTCTGGTATCTTCTCTGGAATGTAAGGACTAGAGGGGTTTAAAACACTATAGTATAAAGATGTAGTAAAAATAGGAAGAAGTGATGGTTTATTTGGGAAAAGTAGACGATATAATGTAAAATATATAAGAACTGTATACACACACATGCACACATGTATATATATATATATATATATATATATATATATATATATATATATATATATATACATACACACACACACACACACACACACACACACACATATATATATATATATATATATATATATATATATATATATATATATATATATATATATATATATATATAGTGCTGTTAGTCCTTCAGTGGTGAGCTCTGCTAGTGCTGTTAGTCCTTCACTGGTGAGCTCTACTAGTACTACTAGTCCTTCACTGGTGAGGTCTACTTGTGCTGTTAGTCCTTCACTGGTGAGCTCTACTAGTGCTGTTAGTTCTTCACTGGTGAGCTCTACTAGTGCTACTAGTGATTCACTGGTGAGCTCTACTAGTGCTGTTAGTCCTTCATTGGTGAGCTCTATTAGTGCTATGGCAATAAGAAGTGATTCAGAAGCATAAGGTGATAAGTCAAACCTCATTATCTATTCATGGGTGACACTCATTTCTCATTACAGGCACCTACACACTCACACACACACACACACACAGACTCATACACACACAAAAACATACACACACAAAGAAGTAGACACAGGTATGTGTGCAGTTGTAGTATTTATTTGTCATACTGCTAACACCTAGATTTTTCTCTAGGTCTTAGCTATGTGTTAGATTTTGTTTGAAAACCATACCATATTTCATCAGTTTTTTTTATGGTTGTGTAAAATATAAAGTCAGTGTATCCTATCTAGGATATTACTACTTCCATATTACTCATGTTGTGATGTGACAATGATGGCATAAACTAGTCTCTCTTTATTGTTATCCCTTGTTGGTTGTGCAGTTCAGTTCCTGTGAATCACCTGATACCAACATAATTATATGACATGCTACTGAACTAACTAGGAACTACAAATTAAACAGAATGAAGCATCAATTAGGCTTCATTGATTTTAGTATGATCCATATACCTTTTGCAGCACACTGGGTCTAGGACAGATACTAATTTTTGAGATATCATAGGTTCATAGGTAGGTACTAGGCTATTGGCCCTAGGGCCTATATAAGCCTAGCACTCAATTCAAACTCCTTGCAGGTACGGCAAGTACCGAGGCCCAAAAAAACAAGACAAATGTAAAAAATAGGGCCAGCACAAAATGGATGTTGTCAAATGAGTATAAATTTATAAAAACAAAAATGTATTTGGCCTCTTGTCTTTGCTCAGCTGTTTATGTGGGTCAGACATCCAGACCATTATGCATCAGGATTTTGGAACACACAAGTGACATCAGGAATCGCAAACATTCTAGTGCACTTTATTAGCATACACTTAAGCACCCCTCTGCCTCTTTTTATTTTACGGTCATTGACAAAATTATAGGGGATAGGTCCCTCAAAAGTGGTTGGCACACAATTTTAAATAATAAGGAAAGAAAATGGATAATCCAGTTGAGTGGCCTTTTCAGCCCTGGTTTGAATGAGCATCTTTAAATATACCCTTAACAGGAATCCATTAAGTATATAATTATTTTATTGGTATGTCTTTAAGATGATATCAATACTGCTGCCCTGATGTGATTTCTTTTTTTCATTGATTTGGTTTGTGCACTGAAGAAGGCTAATATAGCCGAAACCGGTTTGCTTGCTTTTTCTGGAGCACTTTTGTGCTTTATTGGGGTGTTTGATGCCCTTAGTTGCTTGGATATGTTTATTTAATAAATTTATACTCATTTGGCAACATCTATTTGGTGCTGGCCCTATTTTTTACATTTACCTATATAAGCCTAGCCAAAAAAGTAGCCTGGCTTTCACCACCCAAGAAAATTATTTTCCTGTGCCACTGTCGAGCAGAGCTACAGAAATGATCCCCAGGTTGAATTTCCTATCTCCCATCAAGTCATCAAGATTTTTCTTGAAGGGTGCTAATGAGGAAACCTTGTTTGATGTAGCTAGGTAGTTTGTTCCAGATTATGGGAAGTCTCTGGGACAGGAATCTACCCCTCCAGCATGTTCTGTTTATTTTTGCGGCAAGGTGTAGGTCCCTAGAGCATGTAACTTGAAGGGATTGGGATTTCTTTAAGTGGAGCATGTCCAGCAGCTCTGGGTTTGACATAGCTTTGTATGTTAGGCAGAGATCGCCTCTGAATAGGTGATATGCGATGGAGTAAAGCTGGAGTTTTTTGAGACGGTCTGCATAGGGCATCTGTTTGAGGCTGGTAATCCTCTTTGTGAGGTAATTCTGCAGCCTTTCCAGTTGTTATAGATGTCTTGTGAGGTACATACCAAAAGGTGTCTAATGAGTGACAATGCGAAACCTTTTGTGATGAGATGTGACACATAGAAGGGTTTCCTAACTACTGTGGCGATGTGATTATCAAAGGAGAGACTACTGTCCATCTGTGTCCCAAGGTCACTTATCACACTTTCGGTGTTAAGTAGACTACCGCCAATGTGGTAGTTCATGGGTACAGAGTTTTTACCAAAAGGGATGATGATGCACTTTTTGGCATCAAGCTTGAGGCCATGGCTTTGACACCAGGCATCTGTCTCAATGAGGCCCTTCTGTAGGATGTCCACATCATTAGTAGTTTTGATTATGGCTCCTAGTTTGCAGTCATCTACAAACTTTATTAGCCAAAGACCTTCTGTGTTAGCCTGTACTTCAGAGAAGTAGAGACCAAACAGGAGAGGACTCAGGACTGAACCCTGTGGCATTCCACTTGTCACTGGTCTGAAGTCGGATTTGAAGTCTGCTACTTTCACAGTGTGGATTCTGTCAGTGAGCCAGCTGGCAACCCATCTTGTGACATAGGTATTTATACCTAGTTTAGTGAGTTTATCTATAATTCCAGAGTGGGGGATGGGGTCGAAAGCCTTGGCGAGATCTAGATAGGCTGTGTGAACCACCTTACCCTCATCTACGGCTTTGGTGACTGCTTCAAAGAAGTCAATCAGGTTTAGGAGACATGATCTGCCTTTTACAAACCCGAACTGGGTGGGGTCCAGAGTTTGGAGATTACCAATGTCATTGATTATAAGTTCCATGATGATACGTTCCATAGCCTTGCAGACCAGGCTCATCAGGCAGTAGTTCTCGGGGTCCATGGTGGCTCCCCCTTTGTGGAGTGGGATGATCTTTGCTGTGCACCATTCAGTGGGCACAAAGCTTGAGTTAAGGCTATGACTGAACATGGTACTTAGGTGGGGTGCCAGTTCGTTTTGTAGTTCATGTAGAATGCAGCCTGGGATGTTGTCAGGTACCATGGATGCTGTGTTCTTGGCTTTGCAGAGTGTGTTTTTTACCTGTGCAGCCGTGATTACTGGAACTTTGCATTCTTCCTGTATAGAGATGGGCTCTTTAGGGAGTGAGAGGGGGGTAAAGTTAGCACTGAACCTATTTACCAGGATGTTGGCAATATCAGTTGGTTCTGTATATTTAGTGCCACTGTGCTGTAACTCAGAGCAGATCTGAGTGTTGCCATTGAGATTCTTGACATAGCAATAGAATGCTTTGTGGTTGTCTTTAGAATCAGTGGCAATTTTGTTTTCATAACTAGCTTTGGGGGATTTTATGAGGGATCTCAGCTTCTTACTGAGGCTGACCAGGAAGTTCCTCCAATCATGGAATTTTACTCTTTTTTGCAACAGTTTCTTTCTTCTGTTGTAGAGTTTGTTTATGGCAGGGGACCACCAGATTGGCTTCCTTTTTTTGGAGGATAGCATCTTGGTTCTGTTAGGGATTCCACGATCCAAAATATCTTATTGGTAACCACTGTATTTTTTATAAAATATACTGAGTTTTGTCATTCTGAGCAAATGAAGTCCAGCTTAATTAATGTGCTATGGCCATAAACTTGGCTAGTCCATTTTCTATGATACTGTTTACAATTTTAGCAGAATATAACAGCTGTATCATGAGACTTGCTCTTTCTGAGAGCATCTCATGCGGTAATCACATATTTCATCACTGGCTAAATGTTCTGTGTTTTTAAATTTGTTTATTATTATTCAGTCCACAACTTCATTGCATACTGGATTACTGACTTTTACTTTATAATGGCCTGTCCTGATGATAAGGTAATATTTTGTTTCATTCCTCTATGTAATTTGCTCATTGAATACCTTCTTTAAAATTTAGAGTGAAGTATTTTGGATTTTATAACTCCTTAACTCTTTTTGTTAGGGAGTTGTCTATTTTCATGATGATAAAGTCAGTATCCTAATTGCTAAATCAATTTTGTCCCCTCTCTTTGCTCTTACCTAGAAAAGACACCAAGCACTCTTCTCTGGTCTTGTCCAAGCTTTATTAGACCCCTCAAAATAACCTTGTCTATTAATCAATATCATGGGTGTTTTACCACATTCACATATTCTATTTCATCTGGTATACTTTGTTGACAATATTTATTAGAAATGTTTTTAGCAGCTTTATTTCATTCATCTAATGGTCCATTCACTATCAGCTAGCCAGAGGCATGAAGCTGGAGATATTTGGACAGGGGCCTGAAACTGTCACTGTCCTATGGCAGCCCTTCACCTCTGTAAATTTTGTTAACCACCCTTTGCCCTAACCATTCAACCTAGACCTCAAGCAGTTTGGTTCATTTGCTTGTCTGTCTCTGCTAGTATAGCCATTTTAGGGAGGATGTCTTTTCCTTGGGCATCCTGAAATCCTTATATGACCTTATTTGTTGACCTTTGTCTTAACCACTTTATTGCCCAGGGAAGGCTTTGCTGTCTGCCTTATCCTACACTCAGAAAAGTAACCATCTATCATTAGTTACCTTGATTCTACCATGTCAGAGGGGGACTTCTTTTCATCCACTGGGATGTGTTCCTTGAACTGCAACATGTTTGCCCTCCTTTTCCTCTGGCCTTTGCAACCCCCTTCTTCATCCCCTCCCTGTAGCTTACCTCCCTAATTCTTATTGGTTTTATTCTGTGGTTGTTCTGACTTCCCCTCTGTACTCTAACATTTTCTTTTTTTTTATCATTTTTATTTAATTTAGCTGGACTTAGCCAGCTGGTTCTACAACAACATTTTCTGCATTAAAAAACGCGGGCCAATTTCATTTGTGTATAAATAATTCCACCAAGGCTACACTGGTTTGCTACTGTCAAGTTGTCTGTACTGTGGAGTCATGAAACCTAAACAACCCTGGTAGGGTCTATATTATGATATGCACACTCAGAAAAGCGAACGACACATAATCGACCCCATGTAAGCGAAAGCTTACAATGTCGAAACCTCAGAACAGCAATATTTTTCCAAGGGAAAAAAATTGCTGTTTCGAAACAAAAACAACAAAATAAACCCCTGTAAAACATTACATAATGTGGGGGGCTTTGCCCCCTACACCCCCTGATGTGGGAGGATGTGCCCCCCACACCACCCTACTTAAATATACCAATTCTAAGATCACACTACAGTACCGAAAATGGCAAAGTAGCGAAAGCGACCAAGCAAATTCTTTCCCAGGGAAAGAATTCGCTCAAAAGCCGCTTTGCTATTTTGCCTTTTCGCACTTTTCAGTTCGACAAAGACACATTCGACAACCTGTGTCTGTGACAGCATAATAGGGAGCCACCCTGGGCATCTTACAATTACTATATTTCCTTACCCTTTCTATTGCCTTATAATCAAGTGTATCCTTAGCCTTTCTGTTGCCTTATAATCGAGTGCACACCTGCTTACAAGTCTACCAGTGATTGTTGATGGCACCAGCAGCACATGAAGATGTGTATTTTTAATAAGCGGTATTGTTTTCATAATTACTGTAAGCAGCGCTAGTTTGTCTCCTATCATTTCCTCCTAAATGGAGAATGACAATGTATGGTTACTCAAATTTGTGCAAGCTGCTCAACTTCGGGTAGACATGAGTCCATGTTATTCCTCTCTTTGTAAGTTCCACTTTAGATTCCACGTTCTGGTATTGAAACCCAACTAACTCTCTCTGAGGTACACAGTTACGCTTTTTGACAACAATAGGTAGGAATGCCCTACAAATTAATGGATGCAAAACAATTCTAAAAATATAAGTATTGAGTGAATATCATCAGAAATCAAGTATTGTTAGCATCAGGATTAGGGCTACTGTTAATATTACAGTTAGAGCTAGGATTAGTATATAGAACCAAGCTTAGTACAAGGGCTCAGAAGCATAGAGGCTTTGACAATACTTTTGACTTGCATATGTGTGTGTGTGTGTGTGTGTGTGTGTGTGTGTGTGTGTGTGTGTGTGTGTGTGTGTGTGTATGTATGTATATATATATATATATATATATATATATATATATATATATATATATATATATGGGTCTAAGACTATTTAATGAAAGATCATTTCATAGAATCACATTTCACTGAGTCACATTTCACTGAAAGAAAGTACTGTTGAGCAAATAAAATGTGTATGCCCTTCTCCCCACTGTAGTGTGACCCTGGAGTTAGTATACATAGTTAGGGTGTGTGGGGAGCACAACCCCCCACATTGGTGGTGTGTGGGAGGCATAATCCCCCCCTCCCCATCTACTTTTAGTTTTATATTGTTAACTTTCAGTGAAATGAGATTCCTAAATATAATAGTGAAGTAGGTGGGGGGCTTTGCCCCCCAACACCCCCCTAACTATATATACTAACTCCAGAGTCACACTACATTGAGGAGAAAGGTATACATGTTTTATTTGCCCAACAGTACTTTCTTTCAGTGAAATGTGATTCTATGAAATGAGCTTTCAGTGAATAGTCCTAGACCCATATATATCTATATACGGCTTCCTGGTCAGGTGCAAGCTTACTAAGAAAACTAAAAAAATGTAAATTTAGAGTTTCTGGTAGCCTGGGAACCAGAGAAGTGTCAAGAATGATGTAATCTAAAATGAGTCAGCAATTATGTATTATCAATTTAAGAGATCTTGGAGAGAAAGAGATATGATTTTGCATTTGTCTTCAGAACTGACATCACCAGCACTCTGCCTTTGCTCTGTATGTATGTAAGCTACTTAGAACATCGTTTCTCTTAGAAATAGATAAAAAATAGTAAGATTAGACTACCTGTTTTCTATATTATATGTCAGAGTATCCTGCAGTATTGTTTTAAAGTTCCTCTGTCTGAACTCTTGACTAGCACTGTGTTGAATTTGTGAGATTTGTCTTGTGTTTTTATTATTTATTATTAAATATTTTTAAACCTTTCAGCTGTGGCTGTTTTGTGTAGAGGTAATATAAGCTGTAAAGTACATGCATGTATTTACTGATCCTGTACTAAGGCACTCCAATAGCCTTAAAAGTTCTGGTCACAGTTACTAATTGGATAACAGTATTATTACACAGCAAAATTGGTCACGCTTTGGGAAGGGCCTTATTAGTAGCTGATATTAGTGGTTGGTGGCAGAGATTTCTACCTTATAGTCTGGGCAAGAAGAGGACATAGCTGGAAAACCTGTGCCAGCCTTCCCCAGGAGTGTCTGTGTGTTTGTATGTAACTCATCTCAAAGTGTGAGTGTCTCAGCTACTTGAGTAGGGACACAAAGCACTGGTTGGACAGAGAGGGTGGAGCTTTTAGCTTGACCACTAGGCTGAAATCTGGACCCTATAGCTGTGCCAGTGGGGAGTCTTATTGGGGATCTGGAGATAAAGGTAGAAACCAGCCCCAGACTGACTGTGATCTCTGTGTTCTCTTAAGGGAAATTGTACTTTACTGTGTATGTATTTGTTATCCTTCCCAATGTGCAAGTCCTTCACTGGTGCTAGTGTTGAGGATTGAGGCTCATTGATTACTGGGCCAGTGCAAGGGCATCACATATTAACTGTTTGGCAGTGGTGGGATATCCATATCAAATATTAATTGTTTGATAGTGGTGAGTTAGCCACATCACATACTAATTGTCTTGTAGTGGTCTGTATAGTGAATTCCTGTAGCTTGTGTACAATGATCACTCAAGGTGTTTTTGTACTCTAAATCAGCCATGTAGTGAATATTCCGAGTTCATATCACAATTGTTTTATTTCTTTTGTTAGCTTAGTTAGTCAGGGAGAGCAGGCAAGCATGTCAGCAGAGAAGTATGGCAAACTGACAAGGAGACAATTGGCTGAGATGTGCTAGACAAAGGGACTGGTGCATGGAAACCTGACTAAGGCAGACATGATTGCAGCTTTGGTCACAGCTGCATCAGAAAACAGCAATCAGGAAGATGATCAAACCGGTAGTGGAGATTTCCACCCTCAGAGAATGGACAGCTCAATCTTTCTACAGAGGACTTAAAAATCCATCTGGAGCTGAAGAGACTTGAGTTGGAGGCCAGGCATTTGGAAATGGAAGCTGTGGAGAAGGAGAGGCAGAGGCAGCATGAAAAGGAGATGCTGACTCTTTGCCAGAGTCATGAAGGTAATGGATAAGGGAGTAACCAGACCCCAGAAGCACAAAAGTTCAGTAGATTTCTTCCGCAGTTTACAGAGGGGGGTAACTGTGATAGTTTCATTCATATGTTTGAGAGGGTATGCAAACAGTATGATGTTGACCAAAGGCTCAGGGTATGGTTCCTGACCCGCTTACTCCATGGTAAAGCTGTAAATGTACTTTCCAAATTATCTGATGTTGACTGTTTTAACTATAATGCTGTAAAGAATTGTTTGTTAGAAGTTATTAAGCTAGCACCTGAAACTTATAGGCAAAGGTTTTGTGAGCATAGACACAAGGCAGATGAAAGTGCGTGTGAATATGTTGCTGAACTAAGCACTTATTTTCATAGGTATAGGTGGATGAGTGGATGTCAGGTCACCACTTTTGAAGGGCTGGCAGACATTTAGGTGAGGGAACAAGCCCTTAGCACTTTGCCTGAGGACATGTGAATCTGGTTAGCTGATAAAAAATGTGCTACTTCAGAGGAGTTGGGAAAGAAGGAAGACCTATACTTAGAAAACAGGGCACCACTGCACAGGAAAGGGACACTCAGTGATGCTCATGGGTCTAAAGGAATCCATGGTGGGCAGCCCAGACTGCCCCAAAAGAATCTGACAGTAGCAGGGGAAGCCACTAGTCCAGGTACACATCCAGGACCTAGGCTTAAATGTTTTGAATGCAACTAGTGGGGCCATGTGGCATATAGATGTCCACAGAGGCAAGGTGGGAAACAAAAGGTGTGAGAGCCATAAGTGGGAAAGACAAAATGCCAACAAGGCTACAAAACTACCACAAGAGGCAAAATCCAAACATAGTGAATGGCTAAGAGGCCATTGCTAAGAGAGACACCACCTCTGACATAACCATTGTAAAGCCTGCAATGGTTACAGAGGAGCACTACTTACCTGGGCAGTCTAGTCCAGTCAGAGCTTTAGGAGGGACTCCATTCCAAATACCTTTGGCTAGGGTTCATCATGAATGGGAGGGTGGGAAAGGAAGCCGGCAAGTAGGGATGTTTGAGGTTATCCCTGCAGATATCCTGATAGGGCATGATTTTGATAATGCAGTACTATATGCTCATGCAGTTACATGCAGTCAGGCTTGGAGACAAGCATGTGGGTCTGGTAGCCTGGGGGAGACCCAGACAGACTGCATACTTGCAGCCAGGACTGGTGAGGTGGTTACTTCATGGGGGGAGCTACACTGTAGCAGTGAGACTGAAGGTGAGCCACAGCTGCTTGTGGGTACTGATGGACCCTTGGACAGAGTGATTGCAAAGGTAGAGGTGAGTAGTAGTACCCAGGCTGACAGTGAGGCACCACTGTCAGAGGATGCCAGACTTCCTGTGGAAGGGGAGCTGGGAAGGGTTACAAAGAGAGATGAGACAGGCTCAGCTCTCAGACCCTACATTGCAAGGCCTAAGGCAGGTAGCTAGTGAGGTGCCTGATTCTCAACTAAAGGGGGAATCTGTATAGTGAGACAAAGGGTTACTGCATAGAGATTGGACCCCTGAGGGAGGGCTAGAAGGTGAGAGGATGCAGCAGTTGGTAGTGCCTAGAGTCTACCATCTGGCGGTTCTAGCCATAGCCCATGATATTCCCATTGCAAGTCACATGGGCATAAAACCTACAAAGAGACATATTATGCAGAACTTCTATTGGCCTGGAATTTCCTGAGATCTAACAGGATACTGCTGGACCTGTGAGCAGTGCCAAAAGGTAGGCAAGGCAGAAGACAAGGTGAAATCTCCTTTGATGCCTTTGCCTGTGATTGAGGAGCCATTTCAGAGGGTAGCTATGGATATTGTGGGGCCTCTGAATACTCCAAGTTCCACAGGGAAAAAGTATATCTTTGTGTAGTTGATTTATGCTACAGAATGCCCTGAGGCAGTGGCTTTGTCCTCAATTGAGACTGAAAATGTGGCAAATGATTTGTTAGAGGTTTTCAGCAGGGTAGGTTTCCCAAAAGAAATATTGACTGACAGAGGTGCCAATTTCATGTCAGCCATGCTGGTTTGTCTGTGGAAGTACTGTGGGGTGAAGCACCTAAAGACCACCCCCTGCCATCCCCAGACTAATGGTCTTGTTGAGAGGTTAAACTCTACAATCAAGTGCATGCTACGGGCATTTACAGACCAGTTTAAGAGGGAGTGGGACAAATATTTGCCCCATCTGTTTGCTTACAGAGAGGTTCCCCAGGAATCCACAGGTTTTTCACCCTTTGAGTTGTTGCATGGTCATAGGGTGAGGGGACCTCTATATTTAATTTGTGATGAGTGAGAAGGTGAGTGTGAATCTCACAAGGAGTCTGTTGTGGCATATGTACTAAACCTCAGAACAAGGCTCAGGGACTTCATGGGCTTGGCCCAGGAGAACCTGGCAGAAGCCCAACAGCATAAAAAGGTCTTGTATGACAGGAATGCTTGAGCTAAAGATTATGCTGTAGGGCAGCAGGTAATGGTTGTCATTCCTGCCAGACACAACAAGTTGCAAGCAGCTTAGGAGGGACCCTACAAGGTGGTAAGAATGGTAAGTGATGTTAACTACATGGTAGAACTGCTAGGCAGGAGGCAGGGGCACTAATTGTGCCATGTTAACATGATGAAACCTTACCATGATAGGGAGGCCATTATGCTATTTAGAGTGAATTGCAGGAGGAGTCTGATGGAGATCTGGTGACTGATCTCCTCAGTAAGACTCAGACTGACACCTTAGTGGAAGGGTAGCATGTCCCAGCAGCTATCTCCTACCCAGGTTCGAGAAATGCGAGCAGTGTTACAGGAGTTTGGGGACATGTTCAATGGGAAACGAGGGTGCACCCACCTGGTGCAGCACAAGGTGGATACAGGACCCCAAAGGCCTATTAGACAGGCCCCTTATAGGGTGCCTGAGAGTTAAACAGACTCTGAGGGATGAGATACAGGAGATGTTGGAACTAGGGTAATTCAAGAATCCAATAGTTCTTGGGCCTCCCCAGTGGTGATGGTGCCAAAAAAGG